>NC_081185.1:34232765-34527545 GCF_029867415.1 Vicia villosa | reverse complement strand
AATTCAAACAATTGTTCACAGGAATTAATTAATGGTATTGTATATTCATAGGTAAACTACTACCTTAGATTCAACAAGAGGGGTTTAGCTCTCCATAGACATGAAGAACACACAAAGATTAATGGAAGAATTCATCTTCATCAAAGGAATGTCTTCGCTTGATAGAGAATTGGTCTTCAATTGATGATTGTGGCTGCACCTTCAGATTGCTCTCCTAATTTCGTTCTTCCCAAAGTTATTTTTCTCTTGGAAGCTAGGGCTTTTAATTAGAAGTTTTGGGCTTTTAACGCCGAGGCCGCGGCGCGGCATCGGACTGGCGCGGCGCGCTTCAAAACAGAGATATTTTCGCGGCGCGCTCTAGGAACTTCCGCGGCGTGCCCTTTGCAAAATTCATCTCTTTCTTCTGCCTTTGAGACTTCCATCTCTCTTTCCTCCTCATGTTCTTCTCAAGCTTCAATTCAACTCTAAACCTGCAACAATAACACCCACAAGTGATTCGATTTGCTTTACACATGAACTGAACCTTTTCAGTTCAATTCTTACTAAAAACCTATGGATCTATCATAATTTGCATTAGTTTAGAGAAGAAATCACTTATATTAACACATGAATTTACCATTAATTTACTCCTAACAAACTCTCCCCAACTTAGAGTTTTGTTTGTCCCTAAACAAAATTACTTACCTCCGGCAATGTTTACCGACAATCAAGCAACAAGTTTTTTCAAAAAAAGTTTTTCTCAAGTGGTTCAATCCAGTAACTAAGTCAAATACTCCTCTTCTACCTGCAAACTCAGAATATACACATAAAACAAACTTTGAAAGCAAATTACCTCCAGAAGTTCAAAACACTACACAATTACTTGAACCAGCACTAATCACTCTTATCAGAAAATATGATGACTCAAAGAGGGGTTAAACACTCATCCAAACAATTAAATCAACAAAAATCCATATCATACGTTCACCAAATTGTTAGCATCAAGTCCTGTGGAATCTGAGAATCAGAAGGTCTTTCTAGGGTTGTAATGCGGTTTAGATTCAAAGAAAAGAAGATAATCAAGGGTTGTTCCTAATCTAGGGAAGCATCCAAATCTTAACTCATTCCTTCTTCTTTATAACTTTAATTCTCTCACCTGTTCATCTTTTTCCATTCGTAGCTTGGTTTTTCTTTTTCACTCTTTTTTTTCAACAACCTTTATATTCAAACGTTGTTCTTTTTCCATAATCTCTTATTATTATTATATATTTTTTTTTCAAGCTACGAATTTCTTTTATACTTCACAGATTACCACATGTACTTACTCTTCTTTTGAATGTGACTCTCCCCAACTTGGAGATCAACCTGTATTCAGATTATATGAATGCTCCCCTACTTTCTAAAAAGGGTCAAAGAGAAAACACATCACCAAATTTTATGGTTGATGATCCAGAACAAAACTTTTTATTGAGATCAAAACTCACCAGGTATTTTCCTTGGTGCATATTACGATGCTTATCTTGACCTCAGGCTCAAAGAATGGTTAGCAAAAGATCACACTCTCACAGAAGAAATTAAGTTGCATGTTTAGAATAGGCTAAAAGAACTCTCAGATTCAAACAATTGCCTAAATCACTTTCACAGATTTCCACAGACGATGCAACAACCGGTTTAGCATGATACAAACACGTCAAAATAATTGATGGTCTCCTGCATATAGTAAACAATGGAAAGCTTTCCTCACAATGGTTAAGGCTAAGCTGATCCAATAAACAATGTACCATAAAGAACTTCTGACAGTATTTACTAACACCTTAAGTTTCATTGCACACATTAAGAGTTTGAGTTTGAAGATTCATACCTGCTTTGTTTCTTATTGAAAAAGAAAGTGAAACTGAAAAAAATAAAAAAAAAATTTGAACATTCACTTACTACCACTTTCATACATGTTGCTTCATTGTTGATACTTCGCTTGAGATTCTCGTTTTGTTATGGGACTACTTACTCTAACTGGGAGCAAATAACAAACATAAAAGCATAAAATTGAAAAATGCAAAAGAGTAAATTCACCCCCAAACTTGAACTAAACATTGACCTCAATGTTTCGTAACAAGCCCGAGAGGGTTGACTCACAGAGGGTATTGCAATATCAATTGCCTCTTCCTAGCTTTCACCAGAAAGGTTCCCTTATTATTTCCTGAAATAAAAATAAACAAAACAAAATAAAACATTAGAAGTGTGGGTTACCTCCCACGAAGTGCTTCGTTTAACGTCGCATGGCTCGACGGTTCATGCTTTCAAGGAACTAAAAATGGTGCATGTTGCTCCACTCCCCCGAAGAAATCTTTTAACCGTTTTCCATTAACGGTTCTCCTCTCTTTTGTCAGTGGATTCTCTACCATAATGGCACCGTGGTCGCATATATCTTTTACTATCAGTGGTCCAGACCATTTTGTTGTTGCTTTACCCGAGAGACATCTTAGTTTTGAGTTGCACAGGAGTACCTCTTGTCCAACTTGGAAGTAGCTCGGAGGTTGATTTTTGTCTTCCTTGGTTGATCCCTTAGTTGTATCGATTTGGAAGATATCACTCTTGTTCTTAAGATGCTTCTTGGCCTTGAACAGAGTAAACTTTACCTCTTCATCTTGCACCCTTATTTTCATGATCCCTTCGTCCAGATCAATCATCATCCGAGCGGTTTTCATGAATGGCCTTCCTAGAATCACAGGTACCTCATGATCTTCTTCCATGTCAACAACCACAAAGTCTACCGGTAAAAAGAATTTGTCTACTTTAATTAGCAGATCCTGAATCACTCCATAGGGTGAAGTGATAGACTTGTCGGCCAATTGTAAAGTCATACTAGTGGGCTTCATCACAATATTCCCTAGCTTCTTGACAATGGATAAAGGGATTAGGTTGATGCTCGACCCCAGATCAATTAACCCATCGCCAATGAAATTACCTCCAATATTTAATGGTAAGGTTACTCGCCCCGGATCGGATTCCTTTCTCGGAGTAGTTCTTTGGATTATAGCACTACATTGAGCATCAAGCACCACAGTTTCTTCATTTGTGCATCCCTTTTTCTTTGTGAGCATGTTCTTCATAAATTTAGCATATTTAGGCATTTGCTCTAATGCTTCGGCAGATGGTATGTTTATGTGGAGTTGTTTGAAGATGCTCATAAACCTGGTATATTGCCTGGCATTGTCCTTCTTTGACGGAGCGTGGGGGTATGGTAGATGTTGGCTTGGTATCACATGATCTAATTTCTTTTTCTTAGAACTTCTTCTTTTCTCTGTCATCCCTCTTTCTTTCTTGGTGTCATCTATTTCTCCTTCAACATCTTTGCTCATGGTGCTCACTATGATTTCATTCTCCTCATCTTCCGCAGCCTGATTATTATCCTCTTTCTCGGTATCATTGATTTCAACTTCTTTCTCAGCGCCTTTCTGACTGGTTCTAGTCACCACTGCGTTACAATGCTCTTTAGGATTATCTTGAGTGTTAGCGAAGAATGTTGCATTTGACTGAGTAGCTGCAATTTGTTTAGCCAGTTGCCCTACTTGAGTTTCCAGATTTTTAATTGCAGCTTCCTGGTTCTTCTGATTTGTCATTGACATTTGCATGAATTGATTCATGGTCTCTTCTAACTTAGATTGTCCTCCTTGTTGTTGTGGTGGCGGTTGAGTGTATGGTTGAAAAGTTTGTTGTTGATACCCTTGATTGTTGGGTCTTTGTTGATATCCTTGGTTGTTATTTCTCGGAGGATAATTCTGTTGATATGGCTGATTTTGGTATTGATTCTGCCTTGGTCCTTGAGTGTTGTTCATGTAGTTTACTTCTTCTTCTAGGACTGGTGGACAGAATCCTGTTTGATGATTGCCCTTGCACAATTCACACTTCGCAACCTGATAAGAATTGGATATCCCGTTCAGCTCCTTAAGTTGTTGTGGTAGTTTGGACATTTGTTGTGTCAAAATTTCCACTTGTGAAGTTAGCAATTTGTTCTGAGCAAGTAGAGCATCACTGTTGTTCAACTCCAACATTCCGGGTTTCTTATCTCTTACCGTTCGATCATGGTTGCCTTGACGATCATTTAGAGCCATTCGCTCTATTATCTGAGTAGCTTCTTCAGGTGTTTTGGACATGAGTGAGAGAATACTGCTATTGCTGTTTTTGCTTCGAAGAATCGGTTTTGAGAGTAAAACCTTTCCCGAAATTTTTCTTCTAATGTGTTCCAATTAGTCATCACTGCTTCAGGTTGATCCAAGTACCAATCTTTTGCCTTAGATAGCAAAGAGTGTGGGAACAACCTCTTAAATAATGCTTCCTCATCAGCTTGAGCGACACCTGTGGTACCCGCTAACTCATAGAATCGAGTAAGATGCGTGTACGGGTCTTCATGGTCCAATCCGGCGAAAGGACTTGCACAAATCAATTGTATGATACCGGTCTTCAGTTCTGTCGGTCGCCCGTTGGCGGCAGTTCTAGCGAACTGAGGATTGAGTCATGGACTATTTGCACATAGACCAGGAGCAGCCATGTTGACAACAGTAGGTTGTATAATAACTTCCGGTTCTTCTTCCGTGAATAGTTCGTGAAAGAAGAGTCCTTCTTGCGACTCGTCAATAGTTTCAAGTTGTTGTGACGATGTCGCGGTTGCGTTGTCTCTTGTTCTTGCTATGTTTGCTCTTCTTCGTGCTTTGCTATTTAACCTCCTAGCGGTCCTTTCGATCTCAGGATCAAAAAGAAGTTGATCGCTAGAAACTTTGCTGCGCATACACGAATTTCTGCACACACTAACAAACGAGTGAAACAACCAAATCAAGAAAATTAAAATTCAAATTCAAAATAAGACCTATTGCAATGCGTGCAATATTGACACCAATCCCCGGAAACGGCGCCAATTTGTTGAAAGTATTTTTGGGTAAATATTTTCAGTAATATATCGTATCCACAGGGATTGGTTAATATCACTGCCGTTCTATAGTTGTTTATTTTGAGTTAGGAAAATTGAGTTGGTTTGTTTTATGATTCTAATAATATCAAAAGTAAACAATAAATTAAAAGCGAGTAATGAACTGTTGTTAACGATTAGAGAAATATGTTGAACCTTAGGGTTCATCAACCTATTCCTATACAATTATTAATTAATTCACAATTGAACAATCTTTTGAACCATTATCTTCACTTATCCTCAAATAAGATTCCATGTCTGCAAATCAAATTAGATAACTTTTACCGGTATGAGATTCGATCTCTCCAAATATCAATAACGATAATAGTAATTAAGAACGATAATTATGAAAACCCAATTACAATTCCATCTCTGCAAATTGCAATTGAATCAATATAGTAACCTAGGGCAAAAGTTAAATCCTTTCTTTCGATCAAAGATTCAACGATAATTTAAGAATAAAAACACGATTTCTTATTGATAATGAATTCAAACAATTGTTCACAGAAATTAATTAATGGTATTGTATATTCATAGGTAAACTACTACCTTAGATTCAACAAGAGGGGTTTAGCTCTCCATAGACATGAAGAACACACAAAGATTAATGGAAGAATTCATCTTCATCAAAGGAATGTCTTCGCTTGATAGAGAATTGGTCTTCAATTGATGATTGTGGCTGCACCTTCAGATTGCTCTCCTAATTTCGCTCTTCCCAAAGTTATTTTTCTCTTGGAAGCTAGGGCTTTTAATTAGAAGTTTTGGGCTTTTAACGCCGAGGCCGCGGCGCGGCATCGGACTGGCGCGGCGCGCTTCAAAACAGAGATATTTTCGCGGCGCGCTCTAGGAACTTCCGCGGCGCGCCCTTTGCAAAATTCATCTTTTTCTTCTGCCTTTGAGACTTCCAGCTCTCTTTCCTCCTCATGTTCTTCTCAAGCTTCAATTCAACTCTAAACCTGCAACAATAACACCCACAAGTGATTCGATTTGCTTTACACATGAACTGAACCTTTTCAGTTCAATTCTTACTAAAAACCTATGGATCTATCATAATTTGCATTAGTTTAGAGAAGAAATCACTTATATTAACACATGAATTTACCATTAATTTACTCCTAACAATCACCTAGTCCTAATTTATATCTAATCCTAATAATTTATTTAAATTAAACCATATTTAATTAATATGTAATCTAAAAAATTAATATGATAATAATAAAATAAATATATAAAGGAACCTGGGTGGTGATTCTGTGTGGCGCATTTGAGGGGTCCATGGTGTATCCTCAATCCATGAAGCGTTAGATCAGAATCATAGGAGATCCTGTGGCTGCTGATGAGGGTGTGCGGTGGGCGGATGATGTGTATAAGCGCTGGATCTAGCATATGGGGTTTTTTAGAAAATTGATGAAAAAATGAAAGGGACACTGGGTATCGAACCCAGGACCCGCTGGCGACAAACCTTCTCCCTTAACCAATTGTGCTGGTTTCTCTTTTTGTAAGTAATGTAATCCGAAAGTATTATGTTAGAGAGTAAATTAATGCTGAAAATTTGAATCGAAAGTCAAACCTGGCCCCACTGGTCTCTGCATCCACCAATGGTATGGAGAGAGAGAACACCTCCTCATTGACCCACCAATCATGTTGCAGCGCGCGCATAACCAGGTTTTCTGTATTTCAAACAGACCAATCATATGCCTCCTTCGTGCCACGTCGTTAGCAGTCTGGCCAGCACCGCCGCGAGTGGTTGAAACCACCATCTTCCCCGATGGTGCGTTTCTGTAACCTGCAAAATAACAAAAATAAAAAGGCCAAAACTACCCTACCCCCCTAATTCGGGGTCTACGAATCCGATGGTGGTGCCCGTTTTCCCTGCAAATGCCTGTAAAGTGAGTTTCGAAGGAGACAAACCGGGTTGCCCTAACAATGGTAATACACTATTCCTGCGTTAAAGCTTACATGTAAGGCATCAAATATATTCTAAACATGCATCTGAAGTGATCTGGGCGAGAAAAATTACTTCCTAACACATGAATTCAAAGAATCGAAACATGAGATTTTACCAAACCCGTGTAGTTCCGCTGACGCGTTCTCGAAGGTTCTGGACTCGTGTGATGGTATGGATCGATCTCTAAACACCCCTGGATAATGAATAGACTCTCAGGATTGATTGATAAGTGCTTCTACGAAGTTTTTCTCTTGCCCTATTTTCCTTGATTTTTTTGTAACTCAAGAACCCTTATTTGTGGCTTCCATCCTCCCCTCTCTCCTTTGGACTTTGTTCAGAATATATATGACTTGAAATTAGGGCAAGAGATGGGCTTGGATAATATGTTATGGGAGAGATACAATTTTATTGAAAATTATATTATTTTCTTCCTATTTTTTGGATAATTTCTCTCCCTAACCATGAGCCACGAATTTGGACCCTCCTTGTATATTTCTTGGGCCGTTGGATGATTAAAAGTGGAAACCCCATGATTTAATTCACATATCTTGTATTTTATTTAATTTATTTTGCCTTTATATGAATAAAATTCAAATAAAATATAAATAAAATATCAAGAAAATATGAGAATGATTTTATAGGCCCTTATATATGTCATGGATGTACTTGAAATACAAATTCTAGGCCCATTAGTCCAAAAGCCAAGTTTTGGTCAGTTAGGGTTTCATGTATATCCTGAAAATTGCTCAATCTTTAACCATGCGTATTTCTCTTAATTCTAACTTTATGGAGGCATTCTTGATCATTTTAGAAAGCTTAGAGAGTCCTCTAAATGATGTCTTTGGTTTCATCTCAATTGAAGTTTCCGTGCTCAAGTTATGAGCTTTGACCCAAAAGGTATACTTCACTGACTTTTAGGAGGACCTATAATCTCTTTGACCATATCTCCCAAATGGTGCACTTCTTGATCTTGGACCCAACATCAAAGTTGTAGAGAATCAAATTTCCTTCGAAGTAGGCTTTGGTTGAGAAATTTTTGATACTTCATGTGGAAGTTATGGTCAGTCAAAGTTACGTTGACTTTCTCCTTAAGAAACCCTAATTTGAACCTTTTGCATTTGTTCATTTCTGAGTTTCTATTGATGGATTATGATCAACCTTTGATCAAATGATGGATATAGCCTCACATACTTGATGTTGACCAAAAATCTTGAAGTTTGACCGTACTTTGACTATAGTTGACTTTTAGGTCAACATAGTCGATCATCGATCTTCTGAGCCATTGAATGAGCAATCTTTGGAATATAAGCTTGAATTTTGACATGGAGGTGCCTTGATACATGTGAGACACCTTGGGATCCATTTGAGACTTTAGACACTCAGATTCCTTTGATAACCTGCAAACCCTAGTTTTGAGACCCCCGGTTAGGAGAGAGTTGCTTGAGAAGAAACCCTGAGCCTTGAGTTATTGGAGACGAAAGGAGGAGGGCAAATTTTGGGGTATGACAGCTGCCCCTGTTCAATCTTTTTAAACCTGAAGAGTCAGATAGGCACGTCTGCCTGTCGTGATCTAAAGGTAGAAGATGATTGAACACTGAAGTGCCCTAAAATTTGCATTTGTTAGGCAGAAGTGCTGTGGGTGATGGGCTTGAAGATGCCACCCGCGGTGAATACCATTTTTCAGAGTGTGGAGCAAACACCTTTTGGAAGGAACCAGGTGATTTTGATTGTAGCATAGCCTAAAAAGGCAACCTGAAATTTATGCAATGTTATGATGCATGCAATGTATGATGCAATGAGTCTCTCAAAATAGATGAGAGTGATGTATGTATATGCACTATGTATGAATGAGGTATGTTAGTTGAATGATGCATGATTGTTAGTTATGTTAGTTGCAGTTAGTAACTTTGGAAAAGAAAAATAGAACCTTGTTTGCTATTGATGAAATTTTGAAGAAGATCACTGCCGAGGGACTAACGTGATAAACCCAATTGAAGAACTGTTTGAGAAACCTTGTGATCAGGAAAATAGATCCCTATTTGCAAAGAGACGTAGCTTTATATCACTGCCAGGGGGTTAACGTGATATTAATCAGCGAGATGATTTGAAGGAGATCACTGCCAAGGGACTAACGTGATGAATGTTGTGTAGAAGATAATTAACTTGTTGTAGTGCTAGAGGGTTTGCAGTTCGTAGGTAACCCACTTACCATAGTTCTAGTAAGTCGTCGCGGTTGGTATACCCACTCCCTATCGTAGTTTGAGTAAGTCTGTCGCAGATGGTATGACCCACTTACTATAGCTCTAGTAAGTCGTCGCAGTTGGTCACACCTACTTACTATCGTAGTTTCAGCAAGTTTATCGCAGATGGTGTGGCCCACTTACTAGCTCTAGTAAGTCGTCGCAGTTAGCCATACCTACTTGCTATCGTAGTTGGAGTAAGCTTATCGTAGATGGTAGGGCCCACTTACTATTGGTCTAGTAAGTCGTCGCAGTTAGCCATACCTGCTTACTATCGTAGTTGGAGTGAGTTTATCGTAGGTGGTAAGGTCCACTTACTATTCAGTAAGTCGTCGCGGTTGACCATACCTACTCACTATCGTAGTTGGAGCAAGCTTATCGTAGATGGTGTGGCTCACTTACTATTGTTCTAGTAATTCGTCGCAGTTAGCCATACCTACTTGCTATCGTAGTTGAGCAAGTTTATCGCAGATGGTGTGGCCCACTTACTATAGCTCCAGTAATTCGTCGCAGTTAGCCATACCTGCTTGCTATCGTAGTTGGAGTAAGCTTATCGTAGATGGTATGACTCACTTACTATAGTTCTAGTAAGTTGTCGCAGTTAGTCATACCTGCTTACTATCGTAGTTTTGATTAATCCCCAAAAGGATCACTTGCCATAGCCCTAACAAGCTCACCTTCACCCACGGGATCCACTTGCCCCGGTTTGGACAAATTTACCTGTATAGAAGACTGTTTGCCTGTATGAAAAAGATTCACTTGTTTGGAAACTCACGACTCAAGGGTCGGAGAAAATACATTTATCACAACATAAGGGTTGGAAACTGGGCTGGTGTAACAATCAGACGGTAACTGACTACCAGATGGGAACTGGATTTTGATGTAACAGTCAGACGGGAACTGACTACCAGACGGGAACTGGATTTATTGTAACAGTCAGACGGGAACGGACTTTGTAACGATTTGCCAGGACGAGAACTGGACTTTGTAAGGATTTGGATGCGCTAGATGATATGCATATGCTAGTGCGTATGTATGTATGTTGATGCATGAAATGAACAACAAGATTGTTATCATCGGTAAGGTTACCGGGAAGCATCAATCAGGTGATTGGAGAGAATACCTCAATAAGGTTACTGGCATCGGTAAGGTTACCGGAAAACATCAATCGGGTGATTGGAAAATAAATCTCATTAAGGTTACCAGCATTGGTAAAGTTACAGGAAAACAGCTGGACAATGTAGCTTAGCACCAGAGTTTTGAATTGGATGTTTGGATGTATGGGATAATGCGTATGCTCATGCATATGTTGATTGATGTAATGAGTGGGAACGAAATAATGTCTTCTATAAGACTACTTGAAAAAGGCTTCTGGAATGGATATGAGAATTTGTCTTAAAGAAGACTATCTGAAGAGGCTTTTAGAAAGGATAAAATTTTGTCTTAAAGAAGACTACCTGAAAAGATTTTTTTTTTAGCGAAGGATAAGGGATGTCATGAAGAAGACCGTCTGGGAAGGTTGAAAGATGTCCAAAAGGACTACCTAAAAAGGTTTTTGGAAAGGGCAAACGAATGTCTTAGAAAAGACTACCTAGGAAAGTTCTTAGAAAAGAATGTCTTAAAGAAGATTACCTAAAAAGGTTCTTGGAAACGGAATGTCTTAAAGAAAACTACCTAAAAAGGTTTGTAGGATGTCTTAAAGAAGACTACCTAAAAAGGTTCTTGGAAATGGAATGTCTTAAAGAAGACTACCTAAAAAGGTTTGTAGAATGTCTTAAAGAAGACTACCTAAAAAGGTTCTTGGAAATGGAATGTCTTAAAGAAGACTACCTAAAAAGGTTTGTAGAATGTCTTAAAGAAGACTACCTAAAAAGGTTCTTGGAAATGGAATGTCTTAAAGAAGACTACCTAAAAAGGTTTGTAGAATGTCAATGTCTTAAAGAAGACTATTTAGAAAAGTTCTTAGAATGTCTTAAAGAAGACTACCTAAAAAGGTTCTTGGAAACGACGATGATTGTCTTAGAGAAGACTACCTAGAAAGGTTTAAAGAAAAAGAATGTCTTAGAGAAGATCACCTAAAAAGGTTCTTGGAAATTTATGTTAAAATAAGGCCGCCTGAAGTGGTTCCTAGAAAGGATGATGAATGTCTTAAAAAAGACTACCTGAAAAGGTTCCTAAAAAGGATTGTAGGATTTGTCTTAAAGAAGACTACCTATAAAAGGTGTGGTGTAATGTATCTGCCAATGTATGCAATGCATGACTTATATGTATTTGCATGATGCTTCAATGATAGGTTGTTGATAACCAAAGCGTGTATATTTTTCTAATGTTGTAAGGTTGTTGGATGCTAGCGCGATTTCTCAACACCTATTTCTTGAACTTTGTAGATCGTAGTTAGGAGAGAGATTGATTCGAGGTTGTAAAGCATGAAGGCGCCTTTTCTTTTTGTTGTGCGTCTTATGGACTTGACATCCATTGCCCCAATATTTTTGTGGAAAAATGATGCTTATGAGGGAAGCGCCCCAAGAAATGACCTTGTCATATGCTTCGACGTTTAGATTGAAGGTGTGCCCCTGACTTGCCAGATATATAGGGTTATCCCTGGTTTTCTATCCTTTTTGAATTTATCCCGTGCTTGACATGCCCCTGATTGAGATTGCTTCGAGATGTGACCCAAGTCAATTGAACCTTTGGAAGAATGCCTCTAGTTAATAGGATGTTTGATTGTATGCCCCTGTTTAGGAAAACCCTCTGATCGTGGCTTCCCCATTCAAGAGTCTTTATCAGAAATGATCGCATTTGTGCTAAGTGCATATTCGTAGGATGGCGTTGTACCCTTTGGGAAGTAACTTCAATGCAATGCAAATGCAAGTTTTGAAATCGAGGTCCGTTATGAATTAAGACTGAATGATTAAAAATGAATGCTTGAAGAAGCGTAGTGATTAGGAATAGTTTTAACAAACTTTAGGAGTCAGTATAACAAATCCCGCTTCATATGCTTTCGTAGCTGACCTTGCCTCAATTAGGTCTTTTGAATGTTGTATCTTGGCTTGGTTCATGGTTTAAAGAAATAACAGATATAAGGCTCAAAATTTATATAGCCCACCCCTTTCTCCTTGATGTTCTCCAGGTCCTAAAAATTCGCTTAATCCAATGGATGTGCTTTGTTTGTAAGAGAATCGTTTCAGTCTTGATGTTGAGCAGAAGCCTTAGTAGGGATCATGAATTAATGAAAATGTTGTAAAGTTCCAAGCATAGATGAGAAGCTTCGATGATTTAGCAGTCACAAGATTGTGCTTTGTATTTTGCCTTTGTTTTTATCCCTTATTTTTGCATGAACCAATTCCTTTGAGTTTGGTCCATCGGGATGCCCTAATTTTTGCCTAAGTCGTTTTTTGTTTTCTTTCATGAAATTTTCCAATTTGACTTAGCGGGCGTTTTCTCCCTTTTTTTTAATACCCCTTTGGAAATATTGATCATTGGATATTGAATATTGTGACTGTCATGTTGATTTGGATTTGCAAGCTTTGACTTTGATATGTCCTCGATCTTGGATGATGTATTGAGGAAGAGAACTTTTGTGAATGTTATCTCCATTACTTCCTCAATCTTGGATGAATGCGAGGAAGAAGATACGCTTGAACCTTTGCTTTGCTTGATCCTTTGCTTGAACCTTTGTTTGGATTGACTGATCCTCTTGACAACCAAAATACACCATTGAATTAATCGAAATCTACCCTGCCCCTGGTTAAAATTAAGGTTTATTTGAAAAGTAGAAACAAGCTCCAACTCCTGGCTCGAGGGGGTGACGAGGGATTAACATCCTTATATCTCCACTGTTTGGGAATTGAAACAATGCCTGTACATCCTCGGCTCGGTCTTACCTTGAAAGCATATATTTAGCTGGACTTAGTTATTTGTATTCGTCATTCTCCCTCAAGTTTGTTAATGATTGGGAGTGATAATTTGAAATGGAAATTCGTAGTAATGCAAAAGCAGGGCGAAAGAATTGATTTCAAAACATGCATAATTATTTTATTGAATTACTATTCGAAAGGCACAACGTTTTACATCAAATAGCATTTTGTGATCGTAGGAATTACAACTAGAAAGATAAACCTATTAATCCTAAGGGCAATCTCCTTCGTGAGTCCGTTGACTTTGTTTTACTCCTTAGTTCGTTGACTTGTAGAAGTGAAGGGTAACCTCGAGTTCTCCTTGGACATGTCAAACCTGTTGGGAATATCGTTAGCGGTGGGTTTTCGTCGTATCGGAACTTCATGAGTCTCTTTTGACTGAACCTCTTTTGCTTTTTCTCAGGATAGTATCACACCATTTGCAACCTTCAGTGTTTGTAAACTGATAAAGAAAATCTATGACCCTTTTGCCCCTTGGTGGGGAGTTAACATATGTCTCCTTTACTCCATCGTAGTGATGCATTTTTGTTCAGGGTATTGCCCCAGTTGGACTGACCCTTGCCCCCAGTTGGACTGACCCTTGCCCCCAGGTTATCGTAGAGCATCCTTGTAAGTCTATGTCTCCTTTATGAATAGATACATCTTGAGTGTATCTATGAGGGAACTCTTTAATGAACTAATCCTTGCTCGATGACAACCTTTATTGTATTTATAATCCTGTTATGACAAGGCATGGACATGCGGCTGGCATGGCGAAAGGCATCCCTTTTTTGTTTCTTAGTAAGACTAAGATCCTTCTTAATAATTTATCCTCCTTTCTCCATAGTCTACGATCCTTTGATTTTCTTCAGGAATTTTGGGAAAGCGGATAGCGCGGTAAGTGTAGATGCGGGTGGAGATAGAAATGCAAATGTAGATGCAAATGTATGACTGCACAAAAATGCGAATGCATGGATATGCGGGACTCCTTGTATTGTAACTCCGTGTATGCAATGCAGACGTGTGACACGTAATCCTAGGGATAGCCTTAGAGGCGACATTAGACCCTATTGAAATTCTTGCGAGATAGACGTTATGACATGCCAATGGAAATCCCTTAGATTCGGGAGTATGTAGAAGGTAGCGGCTGGTGATCGTTCAAGACAGTCACCAAGTCTCATGGCCATCGAGAGGCCGTTCGACGTGTACCAATGAAGTTGTCCCTCGTGGGAAGGTTCTCTATGCGGAACACAGCCTATCTAAGGACGATATTTGACGCAGTGAAATCCCTATAGGCTAGGGATGAAATATGCACAGATGGAAATCCAAAACCCTACCAGTTAGAGGGTGCGCGGGAATAAATACGGGGTGACCGTTCAAGACAGTCATTAGATCTCATGGCCATCGAGAGGCCAATTGACATGCGTAAATGGAAATGTCCTTTGTGGGAAGGACACGTAGTTGTAAGATATAAGAAGGAACATCCCTACAGGCTAGGGAGTACTTAGATGGTGATGTCTTTCGTGGGAAAGACGTGGTCTTAGAAATCACAGTCCCTACTGGCTAGGGACTAGGTAGGGATACCTGCAAAATTGAAACGCATAGATATTTGCAAACATATAATGAGCACAGAAGCACAAGAGTCCTAAGTTCATAGGTCCGACGTAGCGGCTCTTGGGAGCCAATCTTTTTATAGGGGGTTCTAGAAGGTCTCATGGGGTCGTTCGTAGCCTCCGAGACTTTTTGTCTCTTCGGATTTTAGAACAACTCATTTTATCCATGAGGTTCGAATTTTTGGGGTAGGTTCTCGGAGAGATCAGCCAAGTATCCAGTCCTGCCCTCAACAAAGTCAAGTCTCGTTTTGGACATTTCCGAATACTCAACCCACTCCGAGTGGAGTTATCAATGAGACTCGTAGGCGATTCATACTCCCCTAGTGATCTCAAAGTTAACTCCCACACTTAGGGTTTAACACAACATAAAAAAACACCAGCAAATATAATAGAAATAAATATTCACTTAAATAAATATTTAATTAAATTGCAGTAAGGAAATTGAAAAGGAAAATAAATAAATAAATAAAATTTAAATATTTGAAACTAACCTTGAATCCGGCCGCTTGCAATTTTTAAAAAAAGGGTTAATGAACTTTTTCGTCCCTTTAAATATTTCAAATTTTGTTTTTAGTCCCTCCAAAATTTTCCTTCAAGAAATCGTCCCTTCAAAATTTTTCTTCCAAACTATTGGTCCCTAACGTCAAATTTCGTAGCTAATCAGTGGCTAAAATCGTAGCTAATCTCTAGCAATTTTGACGTTAGGGACCAATAGTTAAGATGGAAAATTTTGAAGGGACGATTTCTTAAAGGAAAATTTTAGAGGGACTAAAAACGAAATATGCAATATTTAGAGGGACCAAAAAGTTCATTAACCCTTAAAAAAATACAATACGCAGCAAATATTTAAATAAACAGATTTTTTTATAAACAGGTATTTATTCTATTGATGTAAAAGATGAAATTATAAATAAATAAATAAAGTAAAAACTTTAAATATTTAAATATAAATAAACCTTAATTTTTGGCAAATTAGCCAAACCCTAAAAAAGTTTGCCAAAAACCTAAACCCTGCCAAAGCCTATAGGAGCATAATAATTCACCATTATAGTGTTATCCCCAGCAGAGTCGCCAGCTGTAGCAACCTGCCCTAAAATTTTAACTTAGAGAGTCGCCACCTATTCTACCAAGGCGAATAGGAAACCTTTGATGGTTACGAGATTCAAGGTAAGATACTATATTCGGGTTAAGGGAAGGTGTTAGGCACCCAAAACCCTTTCCTAAAGGTTAACATTGCAAAGATAGGGTTATGGCAAAAGAAGGGTAACAGACAATAATAGGGTTAAAAGTTTAATTATTGGAAATGATTAGGGTTTGGAAGAGGGGGACTCGCCTTGTTGCCAAGTGTCTACGTACCTCCTTAGGGAGGATCAGAGTCTACGTAGTTCGGGGACAGGATTGTAAGCCTTAGAATTGATTGTATTTGAAGTTGTTTTGAAGTTGTTTTTGAAATGCGAAGTTCGAAGGTATTTTGAATTACCTTATCGTAGTTGTGAACATCGCAGTGTTTGAAATGATGTAAATCCGTAGTATCGTGGTTTAGTGTTTTAGATGTGGTTTTGGGCGTACAACCCTGGTTTTTAGTTTGTTACCATTAGTTGCAATAATCAATAGATTTGATTACCATGGCTAACGGATTAAAGGGAGGATTGCTAACCACTATAATCGATAGATTGATTATCGCGAATAGCAAATGTGCGTATTTTAATTATCGTTACTCCTCATAATCGATAGATTCAATTACAAATAATAACGAATTTTGATAAAGGAAAAATGCTAATCATCGTAACCAATAGCTTTGGTTAAAACTGTTTAGCAAAATAAGTATTATTTTAATTTATAGGATTTGATTAATTAAATTAACCGATTATTAATCATCGCGACCAATAAATTTAGTCGAAACGAATAATAATTTGAATCCTAATATTTTGATACTTTGGCCAAATGGGATGGGGTAAAGCCTAATATGTTGATGACCTTGATAGGGTATTTGTGACTTTTAATAATTAAAATTGATGAAAAATCAATTAACTCGAATAATCGAGATATTCGGAAAAAAACAATTCCGAGTGATCACTGTTGAAAGTATTTTTGGGTAAATATTTTCGGTAATATATCGTATCCACAGGGATTGGTTAATATCACTGCCGTTCTATAGTTGTTTATTTTGAGTTAGGAAAATTGAGTTGGTTTGTTTTATGATTCTAATAATATCAAAAGTAAACAATAAATTAAAAGCGAGTAATGAACTGTTGTTAACGATTAGAGAAATATGTTGAACCTTAGGGTTCATCAACCTATTCCTATACAATTATTAATTAATTCACAATTGAACAATCTTTTGAACCATTATCTTCACTTATCCTCAAATAAGATTCCATGTCTGCAAATCAAATTAGATAACTTTTACCGGTATGAGATTCGATCTCTCCAAATATCAATAACGATAATAGTAATTAAGAACGATAATTATGAAAACCCAATTACAATTCCATCTCTGCAAATTGCAATTGAATCAATATAGTAACCTAGGGCAAAAGTTAAATCCTTTCTTTCGATCAAAGATTCAACGATAATTTAAGAATAAAAACACGATTTCTTATTGATAATGAATTCAAACAATTGTTCACAGGAATTAATTAATGGTATTGTATATTCATAGGTAAACTACTACCTTAGATTCAACAAGAGGGGTTTAGCTCTCCATAGACATGAAGAACACACAAAGATTAATGGAAGAATTCATCTTCATCAAAGGAATGTCTTCGCTTGATAGAGAATTGGTCTTCAATTGATGATTGTGGCTGCACCTTCAGATTGCTCTCCTAATTTCGTTCTTCCCAAAGTTATTTTTCTCTTGGAAGCTAGGGCTTTTAATTAGAAGTTTTGGGCTTTTAACGCCGAGGCCGCGGCGCGGCATCGGACTGGCGCGGCGCGCTTCAAAACAGAGATATTTTCGCGGCGCGCTCTAGGAACTTCCGCGGCGTGCCCTTTGCAAAATTCATCTCTTTCTTCTGCCTTTGAGACTTCCATCTCTCTTTCCTCCTCATGTTCTTCTCAAGCTTCAATTCAACTCTAAACCTGCAACAATAACACCCACAAGTGATTCGATTTGCTTTACACATGAACTGAACCTTTTCAGTTCAATTCTTACTAAAAACCTATGGATCTATCATAATTTGCATTAGTTTAGAGAAGAAATCACTTATATTAACACATGAATTTACCATTAATTTACTCCTAACAAACTCTCCCCAACTTAGAGTTTTGTTTGTCCCTAAACAAAATTACTTACCTCCGGCAATGTTTACCGACAATCAAGCAACAAGTTTTTTCAAAAAAAGTTTTTCTCAAGTGGTTCAATCCAGTAACTAAGTCAAATACTCCTCTTCTACCTGCAAACTCAGAATATACACATAAAACAAACTTTGAAAGCAAATTACCTCCAGAAGTTCAAAACACTACACAATTACTTGAACCAGCACTAATCACTCTTATCAGAAAATATGATGACTCAAAGAGGGGTTAAACACTCATCCAAACAATTAAATCAACAAAAATCCATATCATACGTTCACCAAATTGTTAGCATCAAGTCCTGTGGAATCTGAGAATCAGAAGGTCTTTCTAGGGTTGTAATGCGGTTTAGATTCAAAGAAAAGAAGATAATCAAGGGTTGTTCCTAATCTAGGGAAGCATCTGTTAGAACAAGATTTGTTCTTATCAATTATCTTAGTTTTGATGATAACAATAATATGAATTTTGCTTAAGATAATATGGTACTCTAATCCAATGCAATTTCCCTTTCAGGAAATATATAAAGAGTACGCATAATTCAGCGCTCAGAAGATGTGTCTCAAATGGTTCAGCATGCAACATCAGAACATGGTCTGGCAAGACATCAGAAGATGGTCGAAGCAGAATCAGAACATGGGTCTATGAAGCATCAGAAGAACATGAGATCAGAAGCACTGAAGATCAGAAGATGGTATCACGCTCAGAAGCACTTCAAGGTCAGAAGATCAGAAGATGCTATGCACCAAGCTGTTTGACTCTGATGATATTCAAACGTCGTATTCACAAACATCAGATCAGAAGGAAGTACACGTGGCAGACTACGCTGACTGACAAAAGGAACGTTAAAGCTACTAAAGGCAACGTCAGTAGACACAGCGTGAACAAGGCTCGAGGTAGTTGACAAAAGCGTATAACATTAAATGCGAAGCTGTACGGAACACGCAAAGCATTAAATGCACCCAACGGTCATCTTCTCAACGCCTATATATATGAAGTTCTGATGAGAAGCAAGGTTAACGATTCTGCACCAAAACAACTCATATCAAACTTGCTGAAACGCTGTTCAAATCTAAACTCAGAATCTTCATCTTCATCAAAGCTCACTACATTGCTGTTGTAATATCTTAGTGAGATTAAGCTTAAATTGTAAGAGAAATATCACAGTTGTGATTATCGCTTTTAAGAAGCATTTGTAAACTCTTGAATAGATTACATTAAGTTGTAAGGAACTAGAGTGATCAGTTGATCAGTATACTCTAGGAAGTCTTAGCTGTTGGCTGAGCAGGAAGTCTTGGCAGTTGGCTGAGCAGAAAGTCTTAGGAGTGAACTAAGCCTAGAGTGATCGTGTTGATCAGTAGACTCTAGAAAAGTCTTAGGAGTGAACTAAGCAGTTGTTCCTGGAGTGATCAGGTTGTGATCAGAAGACTCTGGAAGACTTAGTTGCGGACTAAGTGGAGAACCATTGTAATCCGTGCGATTAGTGGATTAAATCCTCAGTTGAGGTAAATCATCTCTGCGGGGGTGGACTGGAGTAGCTTCGTTAACAGCGAACCAGGATAAAAATAATTGTGCATTTTATTTTTATCGCTCAAGTTTTAAAGTCACACTTATTCAATCCCCCCTTTCTAAGTGTTTTTCTATCCTTCAATTGGCATCAGAGCGCCGGTTCTAAGGTGCAAGCACTTAACCGTGTTTAGAAAAGATTCAGGAAGAGAAAAACGCTTCATTTAAAAGATGGTTGATGAAAGTGAAAAGATTACATCTACATCTGGCTCTGCTGAGCAATACAACGGTAACAATGGTTATACTAGACCGCCGGTATTTGATGGTGAAAACTTTGAATACTGGAAAGATAAACTGGAAAGTTACTTTCTGGGTCTAGATGGTGATTTATGGGATCTTCTGATGGATGGTTACAAACATCCAGTAAATGCCAGAGGCGTGAAGCTGTCAAGGCAAGAAATGAATGATGATCAAAAGAAGCTTTTCAGGAATCATCATAAATGCAGAACTGTTTTGCTGAATGCTATCTCTCATGCTGAGTATGAGAAGATATCTAACAGGGAAACGGCCTATGATATATATGAGTCCTTGAAAATGACTCATGAAGGAAACGCTCAAGTCAAGGAGACCAAAGCTCTAGCCTTAATCCAGAAGTATGAAGCCTTCAAGATGGAGGATGATGAAGACGTTGAAAAGATGTTTTCAAGATTTCAAACTCTTACTGCTGGATTGAGAGTTCTTGACAAGGGATACACCAAGGCGGATCATGTAAAGAAGATCATCAGAAGCTTACCCAGAAGATGGGGTCCGATGGTGACTGCATTCAAGATTGCGAAGAATCTGAATGAAGTTTCTCTGGAAGAGCTTATCAGTGCCTTGAGAAGCCATGAGATTGAGCTGGACGCAAATGAGCCTCAAAAGAAAGGTAAGTCTATTGCATTAAAATCCAATATCAAGAAATGCACTAACGCTTTTCAGGCTAGAGAAGAAGATCCTGAAGAATCAGAATCTGAAGAAGAAGATGAACTGTCCATGATTTCCAGAAGGCTAAATCAACTCTGGAAGACCAAGCAAAGGAAGTTCAGAGGCTTCAGAAGTTCAAGGAAATTTGAACGTGGAGAATCTTCTGATGAAAGAAGATTTGACAAGAAGAAGGTCATGTGCTATGAATGCAATGAGCCTGGACACTACAAGAATGAATGTCCAAATCTTCAGAAGGAAAGTCCCAAGAAAAAGTTTCATAAGAAGAAAGGTCTTATGGCAACCTGGGATGAGTCAGAAGATGATTCAGAAGATGAGCAGGCCAACTGTGCGCTGATGGCGACAGAAGATGACGGATCAGAATCTACATCAGAATCAGATTCTGAAGAGGTATTTTCTGAACTTACTAGAGATGAGTTAGTTTCCGGATTAACTGAACTTCTGGAATCCAAGTCTCAGATTTGTATTAAATACAAAAAGCTGAAAAAGCTATTTGAATTTGAAACAAAGAGGCTTGAATTGGAGAATTCTGAATTAAAAGAAAAACTTTCAAAACTATCCAATAATGTTGGATCTCCTTCTGATTCAGAAAAATCCACTCCCAGTCTAAACCATATTCTGAAGGAATATGATTTAAGTTTCAGGAAGTTCCTATCTAGAAGTATTGGCAGAAGTCAACTAGCTTCTATGATATATGCCGTATCTGGAAACAAAAGAGTTGGCATTGGTTATGAGGGTGAAACCCCATACAAACTTGAACCTGTTGATGAAATGAAACTCACATACAAGCCATTGTATGATCAGTTCAAGTATGGCCACTCTCATGATATTAGGCACACTTCACATGCACAAAGTTTTCACATTACACACACTAAGAAGCATGTGACACAACCTAGGAAATATCATGAAACTCACATTAAGAATTATCATGCTGTTCCTCCTATTGCTTACAATGTAAAATCCAAGTTCAAACAGAACTTGAGAAAATCTAACAAGAAAGGACCCAAGAAAATATGGGTACCTAAGGATAAGATTATTCCTATTGCAGATATCCTTGGATGCAAGAAGGACAAAGCACAACATGTCATGGTACCTGGATTCTGGATGCTCGCGACACATGACAGGAAGAAGGTCTATGTTCCAAGACCTGGTACTTAAGTCTGGAGGAGAAGTCAAGTTCGGAGGAGATCAGAAGGGCAAGATAATTGGCTCTGGAACTATAAAATCTGGTAACTCTCCTTCCATCTCTAATGTACTTCTTGTAGAAGGATTAACACATAACCTTTTATCTATCAGTCAATTAAGTGACAATGGTTATGATATAATCTTTAATCAAGAGTCTTGCAAGGCTGTAAATCAGAAGGATGGCTCAATCCTATTTACAGGCAAGAGGAAGAACAACATTTATAAGACAGATCTGCAAGATCTTATGAGTCAGAAGGTGACTTGTCTTATGTCTGTTTCTGAAGAGCAGTGGGTCTGGCACAGGAGATTAGGTCATGCTAGTTTGAGAAAGATCTCTCAAATTAACAAACTGAATCTTGTCAGAGGACTTCCTAATCTGAAATTCCAATCAGATGCTCTTTGTGAAGCATGTCAGAAGGGCAAGTTCTCCAAACCTGCATTCAAGTCTAAGAATGTTGTTTCTACCTCAAGGCCATTAGAACTCTTGCACATTGATCTGTTTGGACCAGTCAAAACAGCATCTGTCAGAGGAAAGAAATATGGATTAGTCATCGTAGATGATTATAGCCGCTGGACTTGGGTAAAATTCTTAAAACACAAGGATGAGACTCATTCAGTGTTCTTTGATTTCTGCATTCAGATTCAATCTGAAAAAGAGTGTAAAATCATAAAGGTCAGAAGTGATCATGGTGGTGAATTTGAGAACAAATCCTTTGAAGAATTCTTCAAAGAAAATGGTATTGCCCATGATTTCTCTTGTCCTAGAACTCCACAGCAAAATGGGGTTGTAGAACGAAAGAATAGGACTCTTCAAGAAATGGCCAGAACCATGATCAATGAAACCAATATGGCTAAGCATTTCTGGGCAGAAGCAATAAACACTGCATGCTATATTCAGAATAGAATCTCTATCAGACCTATTCTAAATAAGACTCCCTATGAATTGTGGAAGAATAAAAAGCCCAACATTTCATATTTCCATCCTTTTGGATGTGTATGCTTTATTCTGAACACTAAAGATCATCTTGGTAAGTTTGATTCCAAAGCTCAAAAGTGTTTCCTTCTTGGATATTCTGAATGCTCAAAAGGCTACAGAGTATACAATACTGAAACATTGGTTGTAGAAGAATCAATCAATATCAGGTTTGATGATAAGCTTGGTTCTGAAAAACCAAAGCAGGTTGATAATTTTGCAGGTTATGATATTGACATCTCAGAAGTTGTTGAGCCAAGAAGCAACGCATCAGAAGCAGAGCTTCTCAGAAGCAAGGAATCTGAAGGCCAAGTATCAGCTTCTCTGGAGGATCTAAGCATATCTGAAGAACCATCTGTCAGAAGATCATCCAGACTCATTTCTGGTCATTCAGAAGATGTCATTCTTGGAAAGAAGGATGATCCAATCAGAACAAGAGCATTCCTTAAGAACAATGCAGACTGTCAATTAGGCCTTGTATCTTTGATCGAGCCAACTTCTGTTGATCATGCTCTAGAAGATCCAGACTGGATAATTGCTATGCAAGAAGAACTAAATCAGTTTACAAGGAATGATGTTTGGGATCTTGTTCCTAGACCAGATGGATTCAATATAATTGGTACAAAATGGGTCTTCAGAAACAAGCTCAGTGAGAAAGGAGAAGTGGTAAGGAACAAAGCCAGACTGGTGGCTCAGGGTTATAGTCAGCAAGAAGGAATTGATTATACAGAAACCTTTGCACCAGTGGCCAGGAGTTTGCTAAGTCTATGCAGGCTGAGTTTGAAATGAGCATGATGGGAGAACTCAAGTATTTCCTTGGAATACAAATAAATCAAACATCAGAAGGAACATATGTTCACCAAACCAAGTATGTGAAGGAACTTCTGAAGAAGTTTAATCTTCTGGACTGCAAAGAAGCCAAAACTCCTATGCATCCGACATGCATCCTAGGTAAGGATGAGGTAAGTAAGAAGGTAGATCAGAAGTTATACAGAGGTATGATTGGATCTCTTCTATATCTGACTGCTTCTAGACCTGACATTCTGTTCAGTGTTTGTTTGTGTGCTAGATTCCAATCAGATCCTAGAGAATCTCATTTAACTGCTGTTAAGAGAATTCTAAGGTATCTGAAAGGTACTACTAATGTTGGTTTAGTTTACAGAAAATCTAAAGAATACAACTTAGTAGGATTCTGCGATGCTGATTATGCTGGAGACAGAATTGAAAGAAAAAGTACTTCAGGAAGTTGCCAATTTCTTGGAAGTCACTTAATCTCCTGGTACAGCAAGAAGCAAGCAACCATTGCTCTATCAACCACAGAAGCAGAATATGTCGCAGCTGCTGGTTGTAGTACACAGATGCTCTGGATGAAAAGTCAGTTAGAAGATTATCAGATATTTGAGAGTAACATTCCTATATTCTGTGATAATACTTCTGCTATATGTTTATCTAAGAATCCTATTCTTCATTCAAAAGCTAAACATATTGAGATAAAACATCATTTCATAAGGGACTATGTTCAGAAGGGTGTCATATCTTTAAACTTTGTTGATACAGACCATCAATGGGCTGATATCTTTACAAAACCCCTAGCTGAAGATAGGTTTAAGTTCATTCTGAAGAACATCAGTATGGATTTATGCCCAGAATGAGAAGATGAGAAGTTCTCATGTATGAGTATCTTCTGAAATGAATGTGGAACGTTTTTTTTTAATCAGAAGTTTTGATTGAATTCTTTTAGAAATTATGATTCGGTTATTACTAACGTTTCATTGTCTAAGTTGATTCAGAACCTCTTTTAAAGCAAAACAGCTGTTACGCTTTATCTCGGGATGGTAAACCTGTCGTTACTATTCGTGGATAAACGTGCGTGCAGTTGAAGGGACGCCGACCATAGGTAACTGTGCTAGTCACCTCATTTGTCTTTATTATATCTCTCCTCACGTCACGTAACATTAAATGCTAGTCATCATTCGTTTCATTTTATTTTCCTTTAAATACTCTTCAAAATGGTTTTTCGGTTTCCTATCTTTTTGTTTTCCTCTTAAAAAGTTTTCTCTCTCTCTCTCTCTCGGTTTTCATTTCTTCTCTCAAAACCTAGCTTTCACCCTAAGCCTGTTGAAGCTCCATGACTCAAAGGCGACAGATCTCTGTGCATCTCGGGATGGCTCTTCTAATACCACTCAAGTCAGACTCTTCTTTGATGTTGTTATCAACTTTCATCCAAAGACAGAAGACTTTCTTGAGTTGTGGGAAGATAGGCTCAACGTCTATGTTGAGGGAAAGCCCCGTTTGCAACATTAGCTCTCTGTCTGTGAACTGTCCCTCACTTCCTCCTTGGTTCTGGGATCTCTCCTACAGTGGAGGTTTCAGTCTGGAAGACAAGAAGTCCTCCGGGATTCTTGATGGGTTGACACAGAGCGTGTCTAGCTAGGGCTCTGTTTTTAATTTTTGTAGTGTTTTCCTCTTTGGAAACTCTACTTTGTATTTGCTAGGAATGTTTCTCATCTTGTTAAACATAGGAACCTTTTGTAATATCTTTTGATTATCAATGAAAAGTTTCCTTGTGTTTTACATTCCAGTAAATGTTTTCTTTTGTCGTCTTATGCATCTGAATCTTTTTAAATATTCTTTTTGATGTTATGACAAAAAGGGGGAGAAAGATAAATGATAAATGATTTGATTAAATCTATCAGTTGCTGGGTAAAGGCTCCCACACATTCACTAACAAGAACTGCAAGTTCTATATGTTTTAAGTGTTTTGCAGGTACAAAGAAGTGAAGTGAATCTTCAGAAGCAAAACCATAAGAAGCGTTATACTGTAAAAGGAATAAGCTCTTGGAAACTGAAGCAAGCTGAGTGCTGTCAAGCTTCAGAGATCAGAAGCAAGAAAGAAGAATGAATCAGAAGCACTGATAATAGAATTCGAATATCATTGTCTATCCTGTTATGACAAAATTCTATTTGCTCTGATACATATAATGTCATGGCTCTGATACATTATTTGCTCTGATACATGTTTTTAGCCTAAATGCTCTGATACATTTGGCTCTGATACATATCATGTATTTGAATATACATTTTATGTTCTAACTAGTTCATGCTGACTTTTGTCGTTTAGTTTTTTGTTCTGTAACATTTCAGGATGTAGAGATGCTCAGATGATGCTCTGGTACATTCAACAATGTTCTGATACAAATCTAGCATGAAGTGATGATTGGTAGACATTCAAAGTTCTGAAGCTATCCGAGGGAAGCAGAAATCAGAAGATGTGAATGCTCCAAAAGATCCAGAAATTCAAGTTCTGAAGCTATCCGAGGGAAGCAGAAGTCAGAAGCTGTGAATGTTCTGAAGATCTAAAGAAATTCAAGTTCTGAAGCTGTCCTGAATGGAAGCAGAAGTCAGAAGCTGTGAATGTTCTGAAGATCAAAGAAATTCAAGTTCTGAAGCTGTCCAATGGAAGCAGAAGTCAGAAGCTATGAATTCTCTGAAGGCAGAAGCTAATATGATCGTCTCTACCGAAATAATCAGGGAAGTCTTTTATCAATGTTCTTCGAGTATTTATTTCAGGGGGAGATTATTTATCTCAGGGGGAGATTGTTAATCTCTGGGGGAGACATATTCATATGCTTATGCTATAGCTGTGTAATTTGTCTTTTGCCGTCTACTCTTTCTGATCGCAAATTCATATCATTTATATATGTTTTTGTCATCATCAAAAAGGGGGAGATTGTTAGAACAAGATTTGTTCTTATCAATTATCTTAGTTTTGATGATAACAATAATATGAATTTTGCTTAAGATAATATGGTACTCTAATCCAATGCAATTTCCCTTTCAGGAAATATATAAAGAGTACGCATAATTCAGCGCTCAGAAGATGTGTCTCAAATGGTTCAGCATGCAACATCAGAACATGGTCTGGCAAGACATCAGAAGATGGTCGAAGCAGAATCAGAACATGGGTCTATGAAGCATCAGAAGAACATGAGATCAGAAGCACTGAAGATCAGAAGATGGTATCACGCTCAGAAGCACTTCAAGGTCAGAAGATCAGAAGATGCTATGCACCAAGCTGTTTGACTCTGATGATATTCAAACGTCGTATTCACAAACATCAGATCAGAAGGAAGTACACGTGGCAGACTACGCTGACTGACAAAAGGAACGTTAAAGCTACTAAAGGCAACGTCAGTAGACACAGCGTGAACAAGGCTCGAGGTAGTTGACAAAAGCGTATAACATTAAATGCGAAGCTGTACGGAACACGCAAAGCATTAAATGCACCCAACGGTCATCTTCTCAACGCCTATATATATGAAGTTCTGATGAGAAGCAAGGTTAACGATTCTGCACCAAAACAACTCATATCAAACTTGCTGAAACGCTGTTCAAATCTAAACTCAGAATCTTCATCTTCATCAAAGCTCACTACATTGCTGTTGTAATATCTTAGTGAGATTAAGCTTAAATTGTAAGAGAAATATCACAGTTGTGATTATCGCTTTTAAGAAGCATTTGTAAACTCTTGAATAGATTACATTAAGTTGTAAGGAACTAGAGTGATCAGTTGATCAGTATACTCTAGGAAGTCTTAGCTGTTGGCTGAGCAGGAAGTCTTGGCAGTTGGCTGAGCAGAAAGTCTTAGGAGTGAACTAAGCCTAGAGTGATCGTGTTGATCAGTAGACTCTAGAAAAGTCTTAGGAGTGAACTAAGCAGTTGTTCCTGGAGTGATCAGGTTGTGATCAGAAGACTCTGGAAGACTTAGTTGCGGACTAAGTGGAGAACCATTGTAATCCGTGCGATTAGTGGATTAAATCCTCAGTTGAGGTAAATCATCTCTGCGGGGGTGGACTGGAGTAGCTTCGTTAACAGCGAACCAGGATAAAAATAATTGTGCATTTTATTTTTATCGCTCAAGTTTTAAAGTCACACTTATTCAATCCCCCCTTTCTAAGTGTTTTTCTATCCTTCAGCATCCAAATCTTAACTCATTCCTTCTTCTCTATAACTTTAATTCTCTCACCTGTTCATCTTTTTCCATTCGTAGCTTGGTTTTTCTTTTTCACTCTTTTTTTTCAACAACCTTTATATTCAAACGTTGTTCTTTTTCCATAATCTCTTATTATTATTATATATTTTTTTTTCAAGCTACGAATTTCTTTTATACTTCACAGATTACCACATGTACTTACTCTTCTTTTGAATGTGACTCTCCCCAACTTGGAGATCAACCTGTATTCAGATTATATGAATGCTCCCCTACTTTCTAAAAAGGGTCAAAGAGAAAACACATCACCAAATTTTATGGTTGATGATCCAGAACAAAACTTTTTATTGAGATCAAAACTCACCAGGTATTTTCCTTGGTGCATATTACGATGCTTATCTTGACCTCAGGCTCAAAGAATGGTTAGCAAAAGATCACACTCTCACAGAAGAAATTAAGTTGCATGTTTAGAATAGGCTAAAAGAACTCTCAGATTCAAACAATTGCCTAAATCACTTTCACAGATTTCCACAGACGATGCAACAACCGGTTTAGCATGATACAAACACGTCAAAATAATTGATGGTCTCCTGCATATAGTAAACAATGGAAAGCTTTCCTCACAATGGTTAAGGCTAAGCTGATCCAATAAACAATGTACCATAAAGAACTTCTGACAGTATTTACTAACACCTTAAGTTTCATTGCACACATTAAGAGTTTGAGTTTGAAGATTCATACCTGCTTTGTTTCTTATTGAAAAAGAAAGTGAAACTGAAAAAAAGAAAAAAAAAATTTGAACATTCACTTACTACCACTTTCATACATGTTGCTTCATTGTTGATACTTCGCTTGAGATTCTCGTTTTGTTATGGGACTACTTACTCTAACTGGGAGCAAATAACAAACATAAAAGCATAAAATTGAAAAATGCAAAAGAGTAAATTCACCCCCAAACTTGAACTAAACATTGACCTCAATGTTTCGTAACAAGCCCGAGAGGGTTGACTCACAGAGGGTATTGCAATATCAATTGCCTCTTCCTAGCTTTCACCATAAAGGTTCCCTTATTATTTCCTGAAATAAAAATAAACAAAACAAAATAAAACATTAGAAGTGTGGGTTACCTCCCACGAAGTGCTTCGTTTAACGTCGCATGGCTCGACGGTTCATGCTTTCAAGGAACTAAAAATGGTGCATGTTGCTCCACTCCCCCGAAGAAATCTTTTAACCGTTTTCCATTAACGGTTCTCCTCTCTTTTGTCAGTGGATTCTCTACCATAATGGCACCGTGGTCGCATATATCTTTTACTATCAGTGGTCCAGACCATTTTGTTGTTGCTTTACCCGAGAGACATCTTAGTTTTGAGTTGCACAGGAGTACCTCTTGTCCAACTTGGAAGTAGCTCGGAGGTTGATTTTTGTCTTCCTTGGTTGATCCCTTAGTTGTATCGATTTGGAAGATATCACTCTTGTTCTTAAGATGCTTCTTGGCCTTGAACAGAGTAAACTTTACCTCTTCATCTTGCACCCTTATTTTCATGATCCCTTCGTCCAGATCAATCATCATCCGAGCGGTTTTCATGAATGGCCTTCCTAGAATCACAGGTACCTCATGATCTTCTTCCATGTCAACAACCACAAAGTCTACCGGTAAAAAGAATTTGTCTACTTTAATTAGCAGATCCTGAATCACTCCATAGGGTGAAGTGATAGACTTGTCGGCCAATTGTAAAGTCATACTAGTGGGCTTCATCACAATATTCCCTAGCTTCTTGACAATGGATAAAGGGATTAGGTTGATGCTCGACCCCAGATCAATTAACCCATCGCCAATGAAATTACCTCCAATATTTAATGGTAAGGTTACTCGCCCCGGATCGGATTCCTTTCTCGGAGTAGTTCTTTGGATTATAGCACTACATTGAGCATCAAGCACCACAGTTTCTTCATTTGTGCATCCCTTTTTCTTTGTGAGCATGTTCTTCATAAATTTAGCATATTTAGGCATTTGCTCTAATGCTTCGGCAGATGGTATGTTTATGTGGAGTTGTTTGAAGATGCTCATAAACCTGGTATATTGCCTGGCATTGTCCTTCTTTGACGGAGCATGGGGGTATGGTAGATGTTGGCTTGGTATCACATGATCTAATTTCTTTTTCTTAGAACTTCTTCTTCTCTCTGTCATCCCTCTTTCTTTCTTGGTGTCATCTATTTCTCCTTCAACATCTTTGCTCATGGTGCTCACTATGATTTCATTCTCCTCATCTTCCGCAGCCTGATTATTATCCTCTTTCTCGGTATCATTGATTTCAACTTCTTTCTCAGCGCCTTTCTGACTGGTTCTAGTCACCACTGCGTTACAATGCTCTTTAGGATTATCTTGAGTGTTAGCGAAGAATGTTGCATTTGACTGAGTAGCTGCAATTTGTTTAGCCAGTTGCCCTACTTGAGTTTCCAGATTTTTAATTGCAGCTTCCTGGTTCTTCTGATTTGTCATTGACATTTGCATGAATTGATTCATGGTCTCTTCTAACTTAGATTGTCCTCCTTGTTGTTGTGGTGGCGGTTGAGTGTATGGTTGAAAAGTTTGTTGTTGATACCCTTGATTGTTGGGTCTTTGTTGATATCCTTGGTTGTTATTTCTCGGAGGATAATTCTGTTGATATGGCTGATTTTGGTATTGATTCTGCCTTGGTCCTTGAGTGTTGTTCATGTAGTTTACTTCTTCTTCTAGGACTGGTGGACAGAATCCTGTTTGATGATTGCCCTTGCACAATTCACACTTCGCAACCTGATAAGAATTGGATATCCCGTTCAGCTCCTTAAGTTGTTGTGGTAGTTTGGACATTTGTTGTGTCAAAATTTCCACTTGTGAAGTTAGCAATTTGTTCTGAGCAAGTAGAGCATCACTGTTGTTCAACTCCAACATTCCGGGTTTCTTATCTCTTACCGTTCGATCATGGTTGCCTTGACGATCATTTAGAGCCATTCGCTCTATTATCTGAGTAGCTTCTTCAGGTGTTTTGGACATGAGTGAGAGAATACTGCTATTGCTGTTTTTGCTTCGAAGAATCGGTTTTGAGAGTAAAACCTTTCCCGAAATTTTTCTTCTAATGTGTTCCAATTAGTCATCACTGCTTCAGGTTGATCCAAGTACCAATCTTTTGCCTTAGATAGCAAAGAGTGTGGGAACAACCTCTTAAATAATGCTTCCTCATCAGCTTGAGCGACACCTGTGGTACCCGCTAACTCATAGAATCGAGTAAGATGCGTGTACGGGTCTTCATGGTCCAATCCGGCGAAAGGACTTGCACAAATCAATTGTATGATACCGGTCTTCAGTTCTGTCGGTCGCCCGTTGGCGGCAGTTCTAGCGAACTGAGGATTGAGTCATGGACTATTTGCACATAGACCAGGAGCAGCCATGTTGACAACAGTAGGTTGTATAATAACTTCCGGTTCTTCTTCCGTGAATAGTTCGTGAAAGAAGAGTCCTTCTTGCGACTCGTCAATAGTTTCAAGTTGTTGTGACGATGTCGCGGTTGCGTTGTCTCTTGTTCTTGCTATGTTTGCTCTTCTTCGTGCTTTGCTATTTAACCTCCTAGCGGTCCTTTCGATCTCAGGATCAAAAAGAAGTTGATCGCTAGAAACTTTGCTGCGCATACACGAATTTCTGCACACACTAACAAACGAGTGAAACAACCAAATCAAGAAAATTAAAATTAAAATTCAAAATAAGACCTATTGCAATGCGTGCAATATTGACACCAATCCCCGGAAACGGCGCCAATTTGTTGAAAGTATTTTTGGGTAAATATTTTCAGTAATATATCGTATCCACAGGGATTGGTTAATATCACTGCCGTTCTATAGTTGTTTATTTTGAGTTAGGAAAATTGAGTTGGTTTGTTTTATGATTCTAATAATATCAAAAGTAAACAATAAATTAAAAGCGAGTAATGAACTGTTGTTAACGATTAGAGAAATATGTTGAACCTTAGGGTTCATCAACCTATTCCTATACAATTATTAATTAATTCACAATTGAACAATCTTTTGAACCATTATCTTCACTTATCCTCAAATAAGATTCCATGTCTGCAAATCAAATTAGATAACTTTTACCGGTATGAGATTCGATCTCTCCAAATATCAATAACGATAATAGTAATTAAGAACGATAATTATGAAAACCCAATTACAATTCCATCTCTGCAAATTGCAATTGAATCAATGTAGTAACCTAGGGCAAAAGTTAAATCCTTTCTTTCGATCAAAGATTCAACGATAATTTAAGAATAAAAACACGATTTCTTATTGATAATGAATTCAAACAATTGTTCACAGAAATTAATTAATGGTATTGTATATTCATAGGTAAACTACTACCTTAGATTCAACAAGAGGGGTTTAGCTCTCCATAGACATGAAGAACACACAAAGATTAATGGAAGAATTCATCTTCATCAAAGGAATGTCTTCGCTTGATAGAGAATTGGTCTTCAATTGATGATTGTGGCTGCACCTTCAGATTGCTCTCCTAATTTCGCTCTTCCCAAAGTTATTTTTCTCTTGGAAGCTAGGGTTTTTAATTATAAGTTTTGGGCTTTTAATGCCGAGGCCGCGGCGCGGCATCGGACTAGCGCGGCGCGCTTCAAAACAGAGATATTTTCGCGGCGCGCTCTAGGAACTTCCGCGGCGCGCCCTTTGCAAAATTCATCTTTTTCTTCTGCCTTTGAGACTTCCAGCTCTCTTTCCTCCTCATGTTCTTCTCAAGCTTCAATTCAACTCTAAACCTGCAACAATAACACCCACAAGTGATTCGATTTGCTTTACACATGAACTGAACCTTTTTAGTTCAATTCTTACTAAAAACCTATGGATCTATCATAATTTGCATTAGTTTAGAGAAGAAATCACTTATATTAACACATGAATTTACCATTAATTTACTCCTAACAATCACCTAGTCCTAATTTATATCTAATCCTAATAATTTATTTAAATTAAACCATATTTAATTAATATGTAATCTAAACAATTAATATGATAATAATAAAATAAATATATAAAGGAACCTGGGTGGTGATTCTGTGTGGCGCATTTGAGGGGTCCATGGTGTATCCTCAATCCATGAAGCGTTAGATCAGAATCATAGGAGATCCTGTGGCTGCTGATGAGGGTGTGCGGTGGGCGGATGATGTGTATAAGCGCTGGATCTAGCATATGGGGTTTTTTAGAAAATTGATGAAAAAATGAAAGGGACACTGGGTATCGAACCCAGGACCCGCTGGCGACAAACCTTCTCCCTTAACCAATTGTGCTGGTTTCTCTTTTTGTAAGTAATGTAATCCGAAAGTATTATGTTAGAGAGTAAATTAATGCTGAAAATTTGAATCGAAAGTCAAACCTGGCCCCACTGGTCTCTGCATCCACTAATGGTATGGAGAGAGATAACACCTCCTAATTGACCCACCAATCATGTTGCAGCGCGCGCATAACCAGGTTTTCTGTATTTCAAACAGACCAATCATATGCCTCCTTTGTGCCACGTCGTTAGCAGTCTGGCCAGCACCGCCGCGAGTGGCTGAAACCACCATCTTCCCCGATGATGCGTTTCTGTAACCTGCAAAATAACAAAAATAAAAAGGCCAAAACTACCCTACCCCCCTAATTCGGGGTCTACGAATCCGATGGTGGTGCCCGTTTTCCCTGCAAATGCCTGTAGAGTGAGTTTCGAAGGAGACAAACCGGGTTGCCCTAACAATGGTAATACACTATTCCTGCGTTAAAGCTTACATGTAAGGCATCAAAGATATTCTAAACATGCATATGAAGTGATCTGGGCGAGAAAAATTACTTCCTAACACATGAATTCAAAGAATCGAAACATGAGATTTTACCAAACCCGTGTAGTTCCGCTGACGCGTTCTCGGAGGTTCTGGACTCGTGTGATGGTATGGATCGATCTCTGAACACCCCTGGATAATGAATAGACTCTCAGGATTGATTGATAAGTGCTTCTACGAAGTTTTTCTCTTGCCCTATTTTCCTTGATTTTTTTGTAACTCAAGAACCCTTATTTGTGGCTGCCATCCTCCCCTCTCTCCTTTGGACTTTGTTCAGAATATATATGACTTGAAATTAGGGCAAGAGATGGGCTTGGATAATATGTTATGGGAGAGATACAATTTTATTGAAAATTATATTATTTTTTTCCTATTTTTTGGATAATTTCTCTCCCTAAACATGAGCCACGAATTTGGACCCTCCTTGTATATTTCTTGGGCCCTTGGATGATTAAAAGTGGAAACCCCATGATTTAATTCACATATCTTGTATTTTATTTAATTTATTTTGCCTTTATATGAATAAAATTCAAATAAAATATAAATAAAATATCAAGAAAATATGAGAATGGTTTTATAGGCCCTTATATATGTCATGGATGTACTTGAAATACAAATTCTAGGCCCATTAGTCCAAAAGCCAAGTTTTGGTCAGTTAGGGTTTCATGTATATCCTGAAAATTGCTCAATCTTTAACCATGCGTATTTCTCTTAATTCTAACTTTATGGAGGCATTCTTGATCATTTTAGAAAGCTTAGAGAGTCCTCTAAATGATGTCTTTGGTTTCATCTCAATTGAAGTTTCCGTGCTCAAGTTATGAGCTTTGACCCAAAAGGTATACTTCACTGACTTTTAGGAGGACCTATAATCGCTTTGACCATATCTCCCAAATGGTGCACTTCTTGATCTTGGACCCAACATCAAAGTTGTAGAGAATCAAATTTCCTTCGAAGTAGGCTTTGGTTGAGAAATTTTTGATACTTCATGTGGAAGTTATGGTCAGTCAAAGTTACGTTGACTTTCTCCTTAAGAAACCCTAATTTGAACCTTTTGCATTTGTTCATTTCTGTGTTTCTATTGATGGATTATGATCAACCTTTGATCAAATGATGGATATAGCCTCACATACTTGATGTTGACCAAAAATCTTGAAGTTTGACCGTACTTTGACTATAGTTGACTTTTAGGTCAACATAGTCGATCATCGATCATCTGAGCCATTGAATGAGCAATCCTTGGAATATAAGCTTGAATTTTGACATGGAGGTGCCTTGATACATGTGAGACACCTTGGGATCCATTTGAGACTTTAGACACTCAGATTCCTTTGATAACCTGCAAACCCTAGTTTTGAGACCCCCGGTTAGGAGAGAGTTGCTTGAGAAGAAACCCTGAGCCTTGAGTTATTGGAGACGAAAGGAGGAGGGAAAATTTTGGGGTATGACACCAGTCTAAAGGTAGGTTCTACAAATGCCCTTAATCTTCCTCAACACAATATCTTCCTCAACACAGTTTTGGGTAGAGGGATGCATTGCATCCAATACCCTATTATGGAAAATAAAACACTACTGATGAGTTGCTTCCTCCCTGCAAAGCTGAGCAGGCGAGCACTCCACTGGTGAATTCGAAATAATTTGAAAATATTTAATTAAATAATTAGTTAAATACCTAGTGTTACAATGAACGCTTATTTGTTGTATGTTATGAGTTATTTTAATATATTGTGAGAGCATTATACACTCTCTTTTATTTGTTGCGAAGTTGGATTTTAAGTTGTTGAAGACGATGACTGTTACATGTTGATTTATTTTCGTTGCATTAATAAAGGGAAGTTGAACACTATGATGACTGTAGTGTCGGTTCATCTGCATAAGTGTGTTATGTATCTTTTGATTAAATGTTTGAGTTAATTGTATGATGTTGAGGATGTAGCATCCTATTTGACATAGATTTAGAGTTTTAATTACTCTTATTTTTATTTAATTATCGATGGAGAGAATAGGATGTTACACTCTCCGCAATAACCTACGAATACCATTAAAAACAGAGGAAAAAACATATCCGGAAGAAACATAAGAAAGGAGAACTCAAAATGGGAGCATGTCCAAACAAATACTCCCTCCACAGCACCACAAAACATCGTCTTAGGTTGGATTGGTTTTCCACTATCCATGGTTCCAGAATCTTCCACCAATTAACGTCTATGAAAAACAACAAAACACATAATGCATAAATTCAATAAAGATCTAATAATAATGCAGTTCTACTAATTATGCATGAAAGGTATAAAATAGTCCATTCGCTAGTGTTTTAATTTAACCCCATGCAAACTAGATACCATAGTAGGCCAAACATAGTCATGCCATCCTTTACTCCATAATCAAACACATAGGAGAACTCTAAGACAAATCTGAACTGATGATTGAATGAATTTAGATAAAACACCAGAATATCCTAAACTTTCTCATGTCTTCAACCACCTCAATACCGCAAATAAAATTGGCAAACAAAATGAACTTCATACAGCTTGACAGAGAAAATCAGCAATATGACAAGAAAATTAAATCTGAGTATAGCTTGCATCAAAGACGAAAATAAACCAACTAAAATTATAGTACGTCATTCAAGATTCTATGCAACTTATCTCAGACCTCAACAACTTTATACTGTCATTGAAATCAACAAAAAAGTTAGGGTGTAGGGGAAAATCATACTTAAATAATCTCCTTCTTCATCAACGTTAGAGAAATAGAAAGAGAAGGAAGACGAAAGAACCTCGAACAACAATCATCCTATCTCTTCAAAGCCTCTTTTTACGCCCGCTCCGAACGTGAAACAATAAACACTAAATCAAAATAAAAATCCTTAATCTCCATTTCAACTTCAACAAAACCAAAATATCTTCACATATTAATAAAGCTTGTAAATTACCGGCAGTAATGTTCTGGCCTCCGACATCACAAATGGTGAAATCGAAACACATCTGAAACTAAAAATACAATGCACACAAATCAAATATCACATATCTAAAAACCAATCTAACAAATTACACACTAAAAATCAAATTCTCAAATCAAAATTCGCAGTCACAATAACAGTACAATGAATCGAAACGGATCGTAATGAATGAACGGTTGGAGGATCTGATAAGGGGAAAATAGAAGAATCTGAGGAATTAGAAATGAATGTAAAATAATAAAGTGAAAACTGAACCTTGAAGATTTGAGGGGAATTGGTGTCTTTTTCTTCGTTTGCGTTTCAACACCAACCACCACAAGCCAACGAAAACGCAGATCCTCCACCACCGCTAAGAAATTACAATTGAAGAATATGATGAAAAAAGGGAAATGAAGAAGAGGAAGAAAATGGAATTTGAGAAAAGGAAGAAACGCTGGTGTAGTTTTGGAAAGAGATTTTGAAACGTTGAGAAAGTAGAAAGAGAGGAGTTGTAGAGGGAAGAGGGATTGGACAGCTGCTTTTTGGCAGAGTAATGTAGGCAAGGGAAAATACATTGGGGAAAGCATAATTCTGGTTGCAATGTAAAGCATAATTGAAATTTGAATTATAAATGAGGAAAGGTTTGGTTGCAGTGTAAAGCATACTTGGGTTTTGATGGAGCATTGAGGAAATGTTTTAGTGGGCATGAAAATAAGAAGTTAGAAAGTTAAAGAAGGATAGGTAAAAGACCACTTTTTTGCCAAAACCGGGTACGTCGCTGAAGAAGGGGAAGGGGTAGGATAGCATTATCCAAAGACCCATATTTTCTTATATGGTAGATTAATTGTATATCACAACGGTGTATGAGCCAACCGTGGCAAAACCATCAAGCTTTCATGGGTTCGAACCTCAGCGCCATCATATATTATTCCATAAATATTAAGGCACGCCATTTCTTTTTAATTTATTTTTAAATAAAAAACTTAAAGGGTTATGACTACAGTTGGTTCATTCTACCGTTGTGGTAAAATTTATTTTTTATTTAAAATTTTAATTGTAAATTAAACTCTGGCGCTTCTTTATGAAATTTGACTATGAAACTAATATATCATTATTGTTTCTAGTTTTGACCGTGATGCTATCTTTGTAATATTACACACTCCTAGTTAGATTGTCTCTTCAGTATTCATTTTTCCTTATAAAAAAGAAACTAGATGACACAATACACGACTTCAACCCTAAACCCTAACGATCAATATAGTGAAACAATACACGATTTCAACTGAAACACCATCGTTCACCCTAGCTTGTCTCCTCATTATCCATTCTTCACTTTGTAGTTGTCATTTTCGTCGTCATCATCATCATCAAGTTGACAGGACCATCACGATTTTGACGTCACGAAAGAATAGTATACCAATCGTTCAGAAGGAAGACAACAACATCACTATGGTTGCTGTAAGGAAAGAAGACAACACCAACACCAACATCAACATTGTTTACTTAGTTATCATGTTTAGGGTACGTAAATATTTTCCTCATGCATCTATAGTAAACTTCATTTTCCATTGTTGTGGTTGTTGTTGTTTATGTTGTGGTTGTTGTTTATGTTCTTGTTATTAGTGTTATTGTTGTTGTTTAATGTAGATGTCGAACTTGTCGAGTTCTTCATCAGATACTAAAACAAATGATTGTTGTGCGAATGAAACTCAAACAAATGATACTCAACCAAAAAGATCACAAAGAGGTGTCACAATGATGCTCCAATTCACATCAGTTCGCGACTTATCAGGTCAAAAAACTATGATCGAATTTGATTCGTTCTACAAAGTAGTTGATTGTGAACATTACTCTACTTTTAAGAGTTATGTTGCGTTCCTTGGACAGAGAAAAGTAAGTATATTGATAGATGATTGGAAACAAGTGGATGAGAAAGTCAAAGAAATCATCTAGACAGACGTTAAGGTATTACATACGATAATTTTCATATATTAGATATCACTACCTATAATTTCTAATACATTGATTTAAATGTAGTTGAATTTTGAGTTTACCAATGACCCAAAGTTGGAAAAAATGGATCACTTATGCTGGTACTCGTTGGAGGGGATTTAAGTCACAACTCACGGGTGAATATATTAGGAATCCTAAGAGTGGTCTTGATCTTCCGTGGAATAGATATAATTTTATATCAAAGAAGTAATGGAAGAAGTTTCCGAAGTAACATCGTTCTAAGGAATTCAAGGTTAGTACTAGTCTTATTTAATTGATAATGTTGTGCTAATGAGTTAATACTACTCATATATATTTTTTACCTATGTTAATAATAACTTAAAAGCAAAGTAGGAATACGTAACAAGGCAAAAAACATGTACCCCATATATTGTCTCGTGGGGGTTACAGGAAACTTGAGAAAAGAATCATGGTTGAAAAACAACCACAAACAAGAGACGGTCACATCCCATCCCCACTGTTAAGACACGAGAAATGGAAGAGGGATCGATTAAGACAAATGGAGAGTACACCTCTGAGGCGACAAGAGTAGTTGCCGAGAAAATTATAAGTATGATTTGTTGGAAAAGAATGTTACTTAGCAATAAATATATAGAATAAGAATAAATTATAATTTGTTAAAATAAAACTATTATGTTCTAATTATTTATTATTTAGTTTTTTTGTGAGAAAAAGAATAAATTATAATTTGTTAAAATAAAACTATTATACAGTTTTAAAAATAAAACAGTTTTAGTACATGTTTTTATACATATTTTGAGAATTATTTTGTATTGTATTTAAAAATAAAACAGTTTTAGTAGTTACATTAAGCGAATATAATATTATTTTTTATTTAAAATAAATCACAATTTTTATACCAATTTTTTTAAGTAAGAAACATTACTTTTTATCAAATAATATTTACTAACAATTTTAAACAAATCACAATTTTTACAATAATATAAAACTATATTCTATTCACTTATTATTAATATTTCCTAAAAATTTATGATTTTTAATATTTATTAATATCAAAACTTATTGTTACATTTTTTTTTACTTTAAACAAATTTTTCTATTTTTTATGTAAATAAATTTATATTTTATTTACTTAAATTCACTATATAATTGATATATTTTAAAATAAGAAAATGCTTTTTTTTTACTAAGAATCTCTATTTATAATCACGTTTTTTATAAAATTGAAGTTTGATTTAATTGTTACAAAATCAGGAGAGATTTTATTAATTTTATAATTTTATGAGAAAAAGAATAAATTAAAATTTGATAAAATCAAAATTATTAATTGTCAGATAAAACTATTTTAAGTAAGAATCATGAGTCACTAATTAAACATTTTTAATCATTGGATTAAAATAAAATTAAAGGTTATTAATTAGTGTAGCTATAAGTGTAACACATTGGTTTAAAGGTTTTGAAGATTGTTTGGATCTGATGGATGGAGTTTGTGCTGGGTATGAAGGATTATGAAAGTTTTTGGAGGAGAGTTTGAAATTTATTTTGCAGCATAACATTGCTCTTTTCTCCTCCCTTTTTCTGTGAAGCATGAACTGTATTTATAGAAGAACAATTGCTGAATTTGAGAGAAAATTTTGATGATTTGAGAGGAAAAGTTTGTTGAAGATTTTTGGAGTTGAGAGGGAAATTTGATCAAGCAATCCGTGTGACTTTGTTTTTGGTGATCCAAGTGAAGTTGTGAAATTGACTGTGGACCCTTGATAACAAGATTTGAATGGTTAAGATTGATTTAGATGAATTGTGTTATAAATTTGAAAGTGAAATTTTGTGGAGTTTTGGATGAAAAAAAATTTTTGAACTGCATTTGGATTTGGCTCAAAACGTGAATTGCTTGGATGTCGGGTTCCACTAATTTCCTCTCATGGCTCTAATTAACTCAAAATGGCTCAAATTGAATTTAGTGAATGCTCAAATGGCTTGGACTCAAAGCTTGGATCAAATGAATGGGCTTTGTAAATAACTTGAATCACTTGAATTAAATGGGCTAATGACTAAAAATGAAGTGGGCTTTTGATTCTTAAATGAAACTTGGATCTCCCTTGTTAATTGTACCTAAAATGACAACAAAATATAACAAAAAAGTATTTGATTTAAAAATTAATAAAAATTCAATTTAAAAACAAAATTGAATTCAAATTAAAATTTAAATCAAAAAGTTAGTTAATGATTAAAATGCTATTAATCGAAATATGCAAAGAAGAACATATCATATATTTTTGATTTTTTTTAGATGAAATGTGAATGGACACATAAAATACGGGTCAAAAATTGGGGTATGATAGATGTCCTATTTAAGGTTCTTCTATCCGGAGACACGATGATTGGAAATCTTCGTTTCGACGCTATTGAAGAGACTTAAATATAAAACACAGAGTTTTTGACCATGCGATGTCATGCAATGATTATAATTATGAATGCATATGATTTCCACGAGAGGGAAACCGGACACCACTAGGGAAAGAACACAGATTCTGTAACACCCCAATTCTACCCAAAGCATTTAGGCAAGAAAATATCAGAGTATTTAAAATTTCATACAACACAATTAGGATGTTACACTAAGTAACCAAACAAACACCTTGAAAACAAACGGACATCACCAATGTCAAAAGCATACACACCTGCCAATAACATGATACATAACACACGGAAGATATGAACATATATATATATACGTATAGCTCTCACTCTCAAAGAGGAGTTTTCCAAAATAAAGTGTTTACAATACACATCAACACATTATCACATATACATGTTCAAAGAGTCATATATAAATAAATAACAACAGACTCCCGACTCCCCGGTGTTACGTATCAGAGCAACTGACAAGACCGACTAGGGAACTACCTCTTCCAAAAGACTTCCAAAGCGGCTAATCTGCAGGATGCCACTCAAGCATCAAATCAGCAGAAGGGTGAGAATATAATTCATAATGAAAGCATGACAATTATAGTAATGCCAACAAGTATCATCAAGAATCATACAACAAAGTAATTCATTCATTCAACCACAATCCATATATAAGTAATGTGACACATGAATGATAACATAACTATAAAGACAGACGATGATGAATGAGACTCAACTATGCATATGCATGTGGTACCAAATCCGGAGTAAAACTCCTCCTTGTCATTATGACAAATACACCTTTGCCGAGCATTATGCTGGGACTTCTTTCCCTAAGGAAAATACACCTTTGTCGAGCATCAAGCTACGACTAAACGTCATCGAGCATTTAGCCCCCACTGATGACCTCTTGCCACTAGGGCAAATACACCTTTTTACCGAGCATTAAGCCCCCACTGGTAATAATTGCCAATACAGGCCACCTGCTAATAGCATTCCGCCATTAACGTAATGAAATGTTATGCTATGCAAATATATGACTCTATTATACGACAACAACATCATCAACAATATAACACGGTCACATACCCACGTTACACCGTTTATATTCTATCCAAAAGGATACATCACCAATTAATAACATCGTTATCAATTACATCACACCATAATTACCACACAGGCATTAATAAGCACACAGCACACATTCACCGTTCAAACATACTGGCCACATCGGCATAGATGAACGTATAACACACATATACACATCAAATTATTATTGGCCATCGGCCCACAACTTCATCAATACATCATCAACAAGTTGTAATAACAACAATTCAACAATGATAATACATCATTCTCATAACAACCATTACTTGCCATAAGGCCACACATCATGTTAATAACAAACAACCAAACATCGTCACATACCAAGTATGAACATTCATTAATACATAACACATACGAACATGATCTCATGTTATCAACAACTATTCACATACCTCGTACCATTACGATAACATTCACACAACACATCATTATCAATTACAACCAAGCACTATGATTATTTACCAATCATATCGCGCATATAAACAATTATGTGTTTTCATCAACAACCCTCATAACTAACTAATGACAAGCTAACCAAGCCTATACTATCATATAGAACATCCAACTAGCTTCCTAAAACTTCGAACGGCGTACGAAACGGAGCTACGGATCAAAAGTTACAAGGTTTCAAAGTTTGGATAATTGAACATACTACACAACTCATCACTTGATCCTAATAAAAATAATAGGAGACTACATCCTATGAATCATTTAATTAGATAATAGTATAGTTCATTGCGTTAGCTTTCCAACGCTTCGAACGGCGACAAAATCGGAGTTACGGTTCAGGAGTTACGAAGTTTTGGAAAAACAGAAAATGTTGTTGGCCGCTCAGCGGGCTCAGCGGGCCGCTAAGCGGAAATTCCAGAAACGGACATCAACGATGCCAAAAGCATACACACCTGCCAATAAAATGATACATAACACACGGAAGATATGAACATATATATATATATATATATACATATATCTCTCACTCTCAAAGAGGAGTTTTCCAAAATAAAGTGTTTACAATACACAATGGCACGTTATCATATATACATGTTCAAAGAGTCATATATAAATAAATAACAACAGACTCCCGACTCCCCGGTGTTACGTATCAGAGCAACTGACAAGACCGACTGGAGAACTACCTCTTCCAAAAGACTTCCAAAGCGGCTAATCTGCAGGATGCCACTCAAGCATCAAATCAGCAGAAGGGTGAGAATATAATTCATAATGAAAGCATGACAATTATAGTAATGCCAACAAGTATCATCAAGAATCATACAACAAAGTAATTCATTCATTCAACCACAATCCATATATAAGTAATGTGACACATGAATGATAACATAACTATAAAGACAGACGATGATGAATGAGACTCAACTATGCATATGCATGTGGTACCAAATCCGGAGTAAAACTCCTCCTTGTCATTATGACAAATACACCTTTGCCGAGCATTATGCTGGGACTTCTTTCCCTAAGGAAAATACACCTTTGTCGAGCATCAAGCTACGACTAAACGTCATCGAGCATTTAGCCCCCACTGATGACCTCTTGCCACTAGGGCAAATACACCTTTTTACCGAGCATTAAGCCCCCACTGGTAATAATTGCCAATACAGGCCACCTGCTAATAGCATTCCGCCATTAACGTAATGAAATGTTATGCTATGCAAATATATGACTCTATTATACGACAACAACATCATCAACAATATAACACGGTCACATACCCACGTTACACCGTTTATATTCTATCCAAAAGGATACATCACCAATTAATAACATCGTTATCAATTACATCACACCATAATTACCACACAGGCATTAATAAGCACACAGCACACATTCACCGTTCAAACATACTGGCCACATCGGCATAGATGAACGTATAACACACATATACACATCAAATTATTATTGGCCATCGGCCCACAACTTCATCAATACATCATCAACAAGTTGTAATAACAACAATTCAACAATGATAATACATCATTCTCATAACAACCATTACTTGCCATAAGGCCACACATCATGTTAATAACAAACAACCAAACATCGTCACATACCAAGTATGAACATTCATTAATACATAACACATACGAACATGATCTCATGTTATCAACAACTATTCACATACCTCGTACCATTACGATAACATTCACACAACACATCATTATCAATTACAACCAAGCACTATGATTATTTACCAATCATATCGCGCATATAAACAATTATGTGTTTTCATCAACAACCCTCATAACTAACTAATGACAAGCTAACCAAGCCTATACTATCATATAGAACATCCAACTAGCTTCCTAACACTTCGAACGGCGTACGAAACGGAGCTACGGATCAAAAGTTACAAGGTTTCAAAGTTTGGATAATTGAACATACTACACAACTCATCACTTGATCCTAATAAAAATAATAGGAGACTACATCCTATGAATCATTTAATTAGATAATAGTATAGTTCATTGAGTTAGATTTCCAACGCTTCGAACGGCGACAAAATCGGAGTTACGGTTCAGGAGTTACGAAGTTTTGGAAAAACAGAAAATGCTGTTGGCCGCTCAGCGGGCTCAGCGGGCCGCTAAGCGGAAATTCCAGAAACGGACCAACGAAAACTCCGCTCAGCGGGCCTGAGGCCGCTTAGCGGACCTGAGAAAACCCAGAAAAATCCCAGCACGAACAGAACTGTCTCAAGCTCCTTATACCCACCAAAACCACTCCAAAACATCATTATAACACCAATACAACACATACATACCATATAAACAACATAACATCCAAGTTTCATGGTTGATTCATTAATCTTTCTCAAAACCTAACTTTTTCTTCAAACTCAATCAAGCCATAAAAATGGAAAACAAACATGATCAATCATCCTAACACAACAAGGATATGATTCTATACAAAATACCAACCATGACATGTTTGAATCTTGCTATAACATGAAAACCTCACAACTTCTTACAAAACAAGAAAAATGGAAAATATGGGAAGGATGAAGAAGATGAACAAGAACAAAAACAAGAACAAGACTATAAGAATCATACATTCAAGATAAATTAGATTCACCCCCTTACCTTGCTATAGCAACGATCGGAACTCGAATCGGTCGAGAATCCACCAATCTACACTTTTTCCTCTTTTCCTCTTCTTCTTCTTCTCTTCTCTTTCTTTCCATTCTCTTTTTCTTTCTATCTTTTTCCTTTATAAAGAAAATATCTTCCTCGCGGAAATGACCAAAATGCCCCTACGCTCAAATATCGTTCAAACGCCCCAAAACGCGGAATATTACCTTAATAATATTTCCGGTACCAAAAATATGAAAACCTTCAATTAAATATTAGTCCGCCATCCCGAACTAATACCGACTGAAACAACTCCAAAAACGGTACAATTCCAATAAACGTCACAAACGTCCAAATCAAGTATATACTTATTTTCCGGGCGTTACAACTCTCCCCCACTTAGAAGATTTCCGTCCTCGGAAATATCCCAAACACAAACAAACTTGGATACGCTCTCGCATCCGACTAACCAACTATCAAGCCACGGAAGCAACGACACAATCAGCACCAACAAAGATCCACTCTAGCTAAATGCCAAACAACCAAAACACAACAACGACAACGAGATGCAATGCCCATACAATGCACTCATCGACTAACACCAAAACACAAGAAATAATCAAGACATAGACAACAACCCGGTCGCACAACAACCAAATAACCATGCCAAGACATAGCAGTCAAACATGTAACCAAAGCATCTGGTGGTCTTATAATTCCTACCACATCCACTGTCCATAATTTGAACTCTAACAATTCATACACACACGAACCGCGTCATTTCACGCTTCCGATGCGCACTCTGATTTCCCACAACAAACAGATTTACCAATTTCATAACCAACTTCCAGCTCTTTTCTAGTATTCACCAGAAACTCATTGTTCTCTCTTAACATACTCAACCTCTTAATCTGCTGTGTCAGCTTGCACACCAGACAAAAGTCTTTGTATTATCCAATCAAAGACAAAAAGCTAATCCAAACACATCCTTGTTTCACAACACAAGCCCTCATAGATCCTTAAGTGACCAAACCGTCCTCTCAGTCTGACCATCCGTTTGAGGATGATACGCCAAACTCAAACGCAACTTCGTACCCAAAGTACTTTGTGAACCCTATCAAAATTTCAGAAATAAACCTCGGATCTCAATCTGAACAATACCTTCCGAAACACCATGCAAACAAACAATCCAACAAACATCTTTATCAACATACCACTCGCCAGTACTTCCATCAGTTAATCCATTCAAATCCGATTCCTGACCTTTTCTAATCTCATCAAGAATACCTTAAGTAAGCTTTCACATATAAAGCTCAACACTTGAAGAAGTCACTTTACGAACCAAAATCAAATCTCACAATTGTTCAACAATCACAATACTCGAATCATCCACATAGACATATGCAATGGTTTCTCATATTCAACTCGTTCTGATCAAACGAATGCTTCAAACTCTTGTAGTCACTTACACACACAAATCTCGATCCGAATAATTAGTGCCTTCAAATTTCCCAAACAGAAATAACAACTGCCAACTCTAAATCTTGTGACAGATAAATCCTTTCAAAAATCTTAACTCGCATAAAAGCATAAACCACCACTTACCCCTTGAACATTCACTTCACTCAACCAAAAACTCACATAAGGAAACTTAGCAAACAACTTCTTCCTCCCAACACGGATTAAACAATTCTCAAGTACTTAGCATGACCATCTTCACACTGATGATACCCATACCTCAAATCAAACTTGCAAAATAAACAAGCTCAAACCAACCCGATCCATCAAAATATCAATCCTCGAAAGTGGATACTTTTCCTTAATTGTCACTTTTCCCAATTGTCTAAAATCGACACAAAGCCTCGTAGAACCTTCCTTCTTATCCAACAAAACACGTGCACCCTACGGCGACACTCTCGAACGAACAAACCTCTTTTCGACGATGAATCAATTAAACCTTCAAGAAACACCTATACAAATGCGCAACTATCCGCAATCCCAACAATTGCTCTTCCTCAAGGACATCCAAAGTCGTCGACAACATAAACAACGTCGTACCACCTTGCACCGACTCATTCACTTCCAATATTATCAAACTAGCCAGATAAGCCTATCACGTCCAATACGATTCCGTCTACTATCAACAAGAGATTAAGGATGATCAAGTCCTCAATTTGTCAATAGGTAGCCGATAATCATAATAGAGTATAAACTATCAGTACTAACATTAATAATATTCTTTTCCAACTTTTGCTCATAGCATAGAAGCACTATGATTCCATAATTCACAAATCTCTCAAGATCATCTGATCCAGCCAACCCGACGTCTTGTAGCTACGTACCAAAACACTTCTAACAAATCCTAAGAATAAAATTCCCGAGATCCTACTCAACTCTTCATACTCCTAATTCTTACTCGAGTTCCAAAACGTTTCCAACAACGTCAATAACTCCTACAACAAAGTCTACCACAATACTTTCCTTAATCATTGATCCAACAAAGACACCTCACACAAGGCTACTCAAACAACAACTTCATAGTGCATCAGTAGCGTTAGAGCATCACAACTCTCTAAATTCCATTCTTTAGAATTAACCAAAATCTACACCGTGACACTCCAACTTGATTAACAACCAAAGTCTTAAGTCCAAGTCACCTTCACTTCAGAAAACAAATTCCAACAACACTAGTACTGCTGCCCTCAGTAGCATACTAACATCTTGCAACTAAAACATATCCGAGAAGCATATATTCTCCCCCACTTAGCTTCAAACCATTCCTGCACACAACTGACTAGAGGCACAACAAGTACTGACAGTGCTCCACACACTTATCACATACTGAGGAATTAAACAACATTAGACAACACTGGCCGGACAGACCGACCTGCTCTGATACCACTAATGTAACACCCCAATTCTACCAAAAGCATTTAGGCAAGAAAATATCAGAGTATTTAAAATTTCATACAACACAATTAGGATGTTACACTAAGTAACCAAACAAACACCTTGAAAACAAACGGACATCACCAATGTCAAAAGCATACACACCTGCCAATAACATGATACATAACACACGGAAGATATGAACATATATATATATATATACGTATAGCTCTCACTCTCAAAGAGGAGTTTTCCAAAATAAAGTGTTTACAATACACATCAACACATTATCACATATACATGTTCAAAGAGTCATATATAAATAAATAACAACAGACTCCCGACTCCCCGGTGTTACGTATCAGAGCAACTGACAAGACCGACTGGGGAACTACCTCTTCCAAAAGACTTCCAAAGCGGCTAATCTGCAGGATGCCACTCAAGCATCAAATCAGCAGAAGGGTGAGAATATAATTCATAATGAAAGCATGACAATTATAGTAATGCCAACAAGTATCATCAAGAATCATACAACAAAGTAATTCATTCATTCAACCACAATCCATATATAAGTAATGTGACACATGAATGATAACATAACTATAAAGACAGACGATGATGAATGAGACTCAACTATGCATATGCATGTGGTACCAAATCCGGAGTAAAACTCCTCCTTGTCATTATGACAAATACACCTTTGCCGAGCATTATGCTGGGACTTCTTTCCCTAAGGAAAATACACCTTTGTCGAGCATCAAGCTACGACTAAACGTCATCGAGCATTTAGCCCCCACTGATGACCTCTTGCCACTAGGGCAAATACACCTTTTTACCGAGCATTAAGCCCCCACTAGTAATAATTGCCAATACAGGCCACCTGCTAATAGCATTCCGCCATTAACGTAATGAAATGTTATGCTATGCAAATATATGACTCTATTATACGACAACAACATCATCAACAATATAACACGGTCACATACCCACGTTACACCGTTTATATTCTATCCAAAAGGATACATCACCAATTAATAACATCGTTATCAATTACATCACACCATAATTACCACACAGGCATTAATAAGCACACAGCACACATTCACCGTTCAAACATACTGGCCACATCGGCATAGATGAACGTATAACACACATATACACATCAAATTATTATTGGCCATCGGCCCACAACTTCATCAATACATCATCAACAAGTTGTAATAACAACAATTCAACAATGATAATACATCATTCTCATAACAACCATTACTTGCCATAAGGCCACACATCATGTTAATAACAAACAACCAAACATCGTCACATACCAAGTATGAACATTCATTAATACATAACACATACGAACATGATCTCATGTTATTAACAACTATTCACATACCTCGTACCATTACGATAACATTCACACAACACATCATTATCAATTACAACCAAGCACTATGATTATTTACCAATCATATCGCGCATATAAACAATTATGTGTTTTCATCAACAACCCTCATAACTAACTAATGACAAGCTAACCAAGCCTATACTATCATATAGAACATCCAACTAGCTTCCTAACACTTCGAACGGCGTACGAAACGGAGCTACGGATCAAAAGTTACAAGGTTTCAAAGTTTGGATAATTGAACATACTACACAACTCATCACTTGATCCTAATAAAAATAATAGGAGACTACATCCTATGAATCATTTAATTAGATAATAGTATAGTTCATTGCGTTAGCTTTCCAACGCTTCGAACGGCGACAAAATCGGAGTTACGGTTCAGGAGTTACGAAGTTTTGGAAAAACAGAAAATGCTGTTGGCCGCTCAGCGGGCTCAGCGGGCCGCTAAGCGGAAATTCCAGAAACGGACATCAACGATGCCAAAAGCATACACACCTGCCAATAAAATGATACATAACACACAGAAGATATGAACATATATATATATATATATATATACATATATCTCTCACTCTCAAAGAGGAGTTTTCCAAAATAAAGTGTTTACAATACACAATGGCACGTTATCATATATACATGTTCAAAGAGTCATATATAAATAAATAACAACAGACTCCCGACTCCCCGGTGTTACGTATCAGAGCAACTGACAAGACCGACTGGAGAACTACCTCTTCCAAAAGACTTCCAAAGCGGCTAATCTGCAGGATGCCACTCAAGCATCAAATCAGCAGAAGGGTGAGAATATAATTCATAATGAAAGCATGACAATTATAGTAATGCCAACAAGTATCATCAAGAATCATACAACAAAGTAATTCATTCATTCAACCACAATCCATATATAAGTAATGTGACACATGAATGATAACATAACTATAAAGACAGACGATGATGAATGAGACTCAACTATGCATATGCATGTGGTACCAAATCCGGAGTAAAACTCCTCCTTGTCATTATGACAAATACACCTTTGCCGAGCATTATGCTGGGACTTCTTTCCCTAAGGAAAATACACCTTTGTCGAGCATCAAGCTACGACTAAACGTCATCGAGCATTTAGCCCCCACTGATGACCTCTTGCCACTAGGGCAAATACACCTTTTTACCGAGCATTAAGCCCCCACTAGTAATAATTGCCAATACAGGCCACCTGCTAATAGCATTCCGCCATTAACGTAATGAAATGTTATGCTATGCAAATATATGACTCTATTATACGACAACAACATCATCAACAATATAACACGGTCACATACCCACGTTACACCGTTTATATTCTATCCAAAAGGATACATCACCAATTAATAACATCGTTATCAATTACATCACACCATAATTACCACACAGGCATTAATAAGCACACAGCACACATTCACCGTTCAAACATACTGGCCACATCGGCATAGATGAACGTATAACACACATATACACATCAAATTATTATTGGCCATCGGCCCACAACTTCATCAATACATCATCAACAAGTTGTAATAACAACAATTCAACAATGATAATACATCATTCTCATAACAACCATTACTTGCCATAAGGCCACACATCATGTTAATAACAAACAACCAAACATCGTCACATACCAAGTATGAACATTCATTAATACATAACACATACGAACATGATCTCATGTTATCAACAACTATTCACATACCTCGTACCATTACGATAACATTCACACAACACATCATTATCAATTACAACCAAGCACTATGATTATTTACCAATCATATCGCGCATATAAACAATTATGTGTTTTCATCAACAACCCTCATAACTAACTAATGACAAGCTAACCAAGCCTATACTATCATATAGAACATCCAACTAGCTTCCTAACACTTCGAACGGCGTACGAAACGGAGCTACGGATCAAAAGTTACAAGGTTTCAAAGTTTGGATAATTGAACATACTACACAACTCATCACTTGATCCTAATAAAAATAATAGGAGACTACATCCTATGAATCATTTAATTAGATAATAGTATAGTTCATTGCGTTAGCTTTCCAACGCTTCGAACGGCGACAAAATCGGAGTTACGGTTCAGGAGTTACGAAGTTTTGGAAAAACAGAAAATGCTGTTGGCCGCTCAGCGGGCTCAGCGGGCCGCTAAGCGGAAATTCCAGAAACGGACCAACGAAAACTCCGCTCAGCGGGCCTGAGGCCGCTTAGCGGACCTGAGAAAACCCAGAAAAATCCCAGCACGAACAGAACTGTCTCAAGCTTCTTATACCCACCAAAACCACTCCAAAACATCATTATAACACCAATACAACACATACATACCATATAAACAACATAACATCCAAGTTTCATGGTTGATTCATTAATCTTTCTCAAAACCTAACTTTTTCTTCAAACTCAATCAAGCCATAAAAATGGAAAACAAACATGATCAATCATCCTAACACAACAAGGATATGATTCTATACAAAATACCAACCATGACATGTTTGAATCTTGCTATATCATGAAAACCTCACAACTTCTTACAAAACAAGAAAAATGGAAAATATGGGAAGGATGAAGAAGATGAACAAGAACAAAAACAAGAACAAGACTATAAGAATCATACATTCAAGATAAATTAGATTCACCCCCTTACCTTGCTATAGCAACGATCGGAACTCGAATCGGTCGAGAATCCACCAATCTACACTTTTTCCTCTTTTCCTCTTCTTCTTCTTCTCTTCTCTTTCTTTCCATTCTCTTTTTCTTTCTGTCTTTTTCCTTCATAAAGAAAATATCTTCCTCGCGGAAATGACCAAAATGCCCCTACGCTCAAATATCGTTCAAACGCCCCAAAACGCGGAATATTACCTTAATAATATTTCCGGTACCAAAAATATGAAAACCTTCAATTAAATATTAGTCCGCCATCCCGAACTAATACCGACTGAAACAACTCCAAAAACGGTACAATTCCAATAAACGTCACAAACGTCCAAATCAAGTATATACTTATTTTCCGGGCGTTACAGATTCCGCTGGGGAACGAGACTTTGTTGGGAAAAGAAACTTCACTGGGGAAATATTTTGTACCAGAAAGGTTAAAGCATCATTTTTCACTGGAGATGAAGAATACACTAATTTTTATTGAAGGTGAACTACCGACTTTTACTGAAGGTAGGAAAAGATCTAGACATCGACTTTTACTGAAGATGTAGATATAAAAGATGCCCCAACTTTTACCAAAGGTGGACTACCAGCTTTCACTGAAGGTGAACTACCAGCTTTCACTGAAGGTAGAAAAAGAATACACTGACTTTCACCGAAGGTGAACTACCAGCTTTCACTGAAGGTAGAAAAAGATACACCGACTTTCACTGAACTTTCACTGAAGGTAGAAAAAGGATACACCGGCTTTCATTGAAGGTGAACTACCAACTTTCACTGAAGGTAGAAAAAAGATACACCGACTTTCATTGAAGGTGAACTACTAGCTTTCACTTAAGGTAGAAAAAGGATACACTGACTTTCACTGAAGGTGAACTACCAGCTTTCACTAATGGTAGAAAAAGGATACACTAACTTTCACTAATTTCATTTCTAATTTTATCCTGTCGAGTCTTACCACACATCCACCGCAACATCTTCGTCTTTGTTACACTTCCTTTATTCTCGGGTTGATTCTTAACTGCCTAATATTTTGTCACTTACAAATTCAAATGTCTTACCGTAGTTCAATAAAATTATCCCTTTAGTTTTAACCGTACCTTTGCATCAAATAAAACACCTAATGCCTTTCTCTATTTCAACCATTCAACTTGAATTCGATGACTTACATTCTCTTCTATTTCTCCATCATTCTCTATTACAGATCCATGATATTTAAACTGTGTGATTTGAGGGATAATATGGTCTCCAACTTTCACTTCTAGGTTAGAAACACTTATTCTTTTGTTGAACTTACATTCCATATATTTCGTCTTATTTCTCTTAGGCGAAAACCATGTGTTTCTAAAACTCGTCACCAAGTTTGCAACCTCTCATTAAAATTCTCCTTCGGCTCTTCGCGAAAGACTATATCATCTTTTAAAACCATGCATCTCGGTGTTAGCTCTTGAATGTGTTTCGTAAGTACATCCAAAATTAATAAAATCGCATTGATATATGAAATAACATGTGTTAACTATTCATAATTAATAAACATTAAAAAAATAAACACGTATTTGTTGTTGATATATATAAAAAAACTACACAAATATTAATAATTGATTAGTATAAAAAAATGAAGAAAAAAATCGTCAACAAATATAAACAAACCAGAAAATAAATTTTACTTTAAGTTTATATTTTTAATTCAAATAGTTTGATTGTTATATTAAAAAACGAATTCTAATGATCATACTTATTCCACGTTATTATATATGTAAATGTTTAACTATTAATTTTTATTTTAGTCATAACAAACCCAATGTCTTTGCACAGTGGTTACCGGTTTTTATATCAGACTAAGTAAACGATTATAAAGTCACAATTAAGCTCCATGATCCGCAAATTCATCCGCAAATTCTCAGTTACCATTTTTTAATATGGAAATAATGTTTGCAAACACCACAAACAAAATCACCTGATCAAATCCAGAATCAAATGGATCTTGAATTTTGCTTTTATTTCCTTTGTTTAATTATTTTTTCCATGCTATTCATATTCCCATTCTTGATAAAACAAATATCCAAAAGGAAGATGGTTGCAAAGATAGACCAGTTGCCCCAGGAAATATTATCGAATATTCTATGGAGGCTACCTTCGAGAGAATTGTTGAATTGTAAGTACGTTAAAAAATCATGGTTTAATCTTATAATTCATCCCGATTTTATAAATCAATATTATGTTTTCCACAATAGTTACATGTATTCTCAAAAACAACACCAGCGTTTCTGGAGTATTCGCAGACTATTCTATTATTCTGGAGCCCAAATTCAATTTCCCCTTATGTTTTGGATTTTCGATGAACCGGAAAACCATGTATTAACTTCTCCTTTAAACCTTCCTAGTATATACATACCAGATAAATCTTTTTGCAACGAAATATTTGGTCCTTGTAATGGCCTTTATTATTTACAAGGGTTTCCAAATAGTATATTAATAAACCCTTCCCTGAAACAATGTATTATCTTGTCTTCGCCAGAAAGAGCTTTTCTATTATCAAAAAAAAAAAAAAAAGAAAGAGCTTTTCTTTATTCTGAATTTGCTGGATTTGGATTTGATCACAAAACTAATGATTATAAAGTCGTTCTCCTACAAGATGTATGGTTGAAAAAAGCAAATGGTGAACAAGAAAAAGGATATTGGATTGCTTTGTTATACAGTTTTAATTCCGACTCTTGGAGAGAGTTTAATGCGGAAGATCTCCCTCTTCCATTTGAAGTTTCCCGTGAGTCTTCCGCGGTTTATACTTTTATGAACAGTTGTTTTCATTGGTGGAGTTATGTTGATAAGGTTGGTGGCGGAATAGAAGATTTTGTTTTAGCATTCAACATGGTTGATGAAACATTTAGGAAGATAAAAGTTCCCAAAATAGAGTATTCTTGTTTTTCAGGAGAATGTTCTAAAACTCTAACACCTTTTGTTGAATCTGATACTATTGGTGTTATTGTTTATCCTATAACAGGAATAGGAATAGATAAATGTTTTGATGTTTGGATGATGAGAAATTATTGTGATGAAGAGTCTTGGATTAAGCTATATAGTGCTGGACCTGTACCTATGGATTCAAAGTTTGTTGGATTTTATGGGATCAATGGATTTCTTTGGAAAGACAATGATGATGGAAGATTAGTATTGTATGACTCCGAGAATGACAAAAAAACGATGGATCTTCAAGTTTACGAAAACGATGATTCAATAAGAGTTGTTAGGTATATGGAAAGTATTGTTTCACTCCCGAAGTTTGAATCATGGGTTAAATATACGATTGCCCCTTGTTTGGCTGACTAGGTGTGGGGAATCTGCATAGGTGGCGTCCAGTTGGATTTTTTGTTTATTTTTTAATGAATTTTTAAATTCCACGTGGAATATATATTATTAATTGTACATTATACTAATTAATTGACATTTTTTTAATTCTTGATCATGTTGTTACTAATTAATTGTTAAAATAATTCATTGGGCCTAAAACACAAGTTCAGATCATATAGCAGCCCATTATCTAAATTTTTGATATTAAAGGTTGCAAAGAGATTTATAAACACTTCTCATTCTTTTTTATATTTCGATGTGGGACTCTTTGTACATTCCATAACCTGAAAACTAAAGAGCAACACCTAGTTTTGATGGAGGGAATGTTTATGCTGCTAACAATTCCAAGAGATAGTGATGCAATAATACAAAGACAGGTGCCAATGAAGATCACATGCACATGGTTCAACATAACATGTAAGATTTTGTAATAATCTAGTGGTCTGTTCAATTAAGCTAATAGTCAAATATTGATATAGCTAAAAGAATAAGCCTACTGAGAAAGGTGAAATTAAGCTAATACTCAATTGCTGCGAATGCCATTTTTTGAGCATTAGTTGGTAAATGAAGCTTATGATAACTTGTTTTATTTATGAAAAAGAAAATAAAGAGAATGGCATTCAGTGATCAATCTGAGAAGCTAGAGTGATGTAGAAAGATTAGTAACTCAAAATTAAAGGATCAGAAAATTTCCAAAAATGAACACAGTTAATTTCTTATATAAAACTGTGTTTGAAGAGTTTCTCTAACACTGAAAAGTATATATACAATACAACACAACATTTTACAACAATTAAGCTACGACAGTGGTCACACTTTTCGTATGTCCCAGCCGCACGGCTACGATGGCCACAGTCATAATGGCTCTTCGTTCCCTACAAGATCCGTTTATACCATGGACCTTACCTAGGCCCCTCGTGAGTTGTACTTGTTAGTTTCCGCACACGAGCACATCACGACAACATGATTTGGAAGGATATTTCCGGGGTCACATTAATGGTTTTGGTGGGGACCTAGGCAATGCCATATAGAAGATGAGGGGATAACTTAGAGTACGCGTTGCCATATACCATGGAATTCGGTTAGTTAGTCTCTGAAAGGCATCCATAGGTCTCTGAATGAGACTTATACACAGGGTTGGTTCACATTCCTCAACAATAGTTATAACTTCTGTTTATTCTAGTTGGTAGTTTCTAATTCTATTATATTTTGTTACGAATTGTAGTTAGATAGCATCATAGTTCATGACTACTATCATTTATTTTCTAGTATATTGGACTCTTGTTTGATATTTATCAAAATCCATTAACTCGTTTTTGTGGTGCCATGTGTGGATTCATTCAATATTCATACCAGGAGCACGCTCCCTAGCCGGATCATCTTCCATATTCATAAGCATCTTCATAAGAATATCAAACAACCTGCTAATAAACTATGGCATCTTCCTGATCATACCAGGAGCACGCTCCCTAGCTTCAGCAAGAGTAATCACGAACTCAAAGATGAAAGGAGTGATTGAGAGAAAGGTTTGGTTTTGATTTTGGTTTGGAGTCCCATATCGATTATTATAGACCCAGTAACACTCTTTATATACCAAACACAAATATAATAATATTGAATTGAAAGTGGGCTGAGACTGCATGGGCCAATATGGATATAGTCTAACTAAAAGTGGGTTTAGGCCCAAATGTAATATTTTGGTTAATTTAAAATAATAATTCACAAAAAATAAATTTATAATAAAAAATAATTTAAATTAACGTGGAATTTAAAAATTCATTAAAATAATAAATGAAAAATCCAACTGGACGCCACCTATGCAGATTCTCCACGCCTAGTCAGCCAAACAAGGAATAGGGGCTTCTGAAAACAGAATCTTTGTTTTATAGGGGGCAGATCACAAAAAAAAAACTTCAGGGGGGCAAAACCAAAACTCGCCCTAATGGCAGGGGGCAATCGTATATTTAACCCTTGATTCATTTAAGAACTTAATCATAAGGACTAATTTGTCGGGTGTAATAAACAACATAAGATGATTCAATAAGTTGTATGATGTTCTTTTTTTACTAAAATAAATATTTGAGTCCATGGTGAATTTCAGAAGATTCTAGATTAAAAAGTGTATGGTGGAAATTTCTTGTAAACGTTACTGCATTTTTGCGAATATTAATTCAGTATTTGAATACAATAATAATGTTTTCTTCGGTAATTGTTGCTTTGAGTAAACAATTACAATTAAGATTATATGGATTTCTGTCTTGCACCTTGGATATATATATATATATATATATATATATATATATATATATATATATATATATATATATATATATATATATATATATATATATATATATATATATATATATATATATAAATTGGAGATGTATTGTAATTTGAATGTGGAAATTCGTACGTATACTTTCATCTAGATATTAACCATACTTACAAAATCTGATTTCCATTTGTAAAGTTTTTTTCCTTCATTTTTTTGATTTAATTTTCTTCTTAATTTCTAAATATGTTTTTCTTTTAGATGTAAAATTAGTTTTCTACGTACAATAATTAAATATTAAATATTATTATTTAATTAAGGGAAAAGCTAACCTGTGCCCTAAGGGCACAAGTTAATGAGATATTTATAGAAATATTTTTTTGGAACGCGTGCATTCAATGTATCGAAACTTTAAATATGACTTTATTATATTTAATTACTTTTAACTTTTTCTAAATATAGTATCCTTAACATGTGCCCTTAGGGCACATGTTAGCATGACCCTTTAATTAATGCATTAACTTTTCACTATTTCGTATTAAATCTTATCTACATATTCACAGTCATACCTTAAAATTAATTTCATTTATTTCTCACTATTAGTTATCAATAATTATCCATCCATATAACTCTATAATTATTAATTATAGTCATTTTAAAGAAATTTAAAACTCCAATTTTTCTCTATTTATTGTCAATAAATACATATCCATTCAAATTCTTAGTTTATAGTAAGTGTTATATTAAAGAGTTTTAAACACTAATTTTCTTATGGTTGATGAGGTACTTGTTAAGCATTTAAGTAAAGAATATATTTTATGTTCAATGTATTGAATATACTTAATTATTAAAAAAAAAACTTATCACTTTAATTTTTTAAAGAATGTTTAATTTATCTTTTTAATTTTTTAACTAGTGTCTGGAGATACTCGTCATACTCGTTAACATTTTCCTTTTTTCTATGGTACAATTAATTCTAATATCAAAAAAATAAATAAACTCTATTTTTCAGTGTCGTATTAAACCATTTTAAATATTCTCTATAATTATTTACTATTAGTTAATATCAAAGAATTTGAATTCTTACCATACAAATAATGTCAAATTAAAAAATTTAACACCTAGTTTTCATTATTCCAAATTCTAACTCTAATTAGTGAATATTTAAAAAAAATTGTCAAATTATAAATTATGTCTTATTAAAAATTTTGAAACTCCACTATTTATTTCCAATATTTTTCGAGCAATTAAAATTCCAACTATATAATTAGTATCATCATAAAAAATTTAAACATTTTTCAATCAACCAAATAATATATGTATCAATATATTATTAGATTTAACCTAAAAATGTAAAAAAAATATTACATCGTCAACAGGGGCGTATTGAGTCTCTTGAGTTAAAAGGAGAACATACTCGTTTAGATGACGAAGAGGTGGGTGAATTGCATGAGTTATCATCTAATTTAAAGTCCTTGTTTAGAATGAATTCTAGTATTCAGTGGCAGAAGTCCAGATTGAATTGGTTGAGGGAAGGAGATGCTAATTCTAAATTCTTTCATGGGTTTATGGCGTCTAGAAAAAGGATGAATGGGATTGACACATTATATGAGAATGGAGGTTTGGTAGAAGGTGTTAAACCAATTCCAAGTACAGTTTTTCAGCATTTCCGGAATCATTTTAAGGTGAATAATGGTGTGCGGCCTGTAATTGATAATTTGGAGTTTAATACTCTTAGTGGAGAGGATGGGGGCTGAATTGGTGAAGCCGTTTTCAATGGAGGAAATTAAAAAGGCGGTGTGGGATTGTGATAGCTATAAGAGTCCTGGGCCTGATGGGGTAAACTTTGGTTTTCTTAAAGAATTCTGGGAGCTTCTGAAGGATGATTTATTGAGGTTCATGGTGGAGTTTCATCATAATGAGAAGTTAACTAAAGGATTAAATAGCACGTTCATAACTTTAATTCTTAAAGTTGTTAGTCCACAACGGGTAGCAGATTTTTGTCCAATATCGCTAGTTGGGTGTCTGTATAAAGTTTTGGCAAAAGTGTTAGCAAATAGATTGAAAAATGTGATTGAGGGGCTGATTTCAGAGTCCCAATCAGCTTTTATTGCAGGCAGACAGATTCTTGATGGCATTCTTATAGCAAACGAGGTGGTAGACGATGCTCATAAAAGGAAGAAAGAGTTATTGTTATTTAAAGTGGACTTTGAAAAGGCCTATGATTCAATGGATTGGGGCTACCTGATGCGGGTAATGATTTGAATGCAATCTCCTATGTTATGGGTGAAGTGGTTATCTGAATGTGTTGCTACAGCCTCAGCGTCGGTGCTAGTTAATGGTAGCCCAACGAAGGAATTTCAATTAGAAAGAGGTTTGCGACAGGGTGATCCGTTATCACCTTTTCTTTTTTTAATTGCGGCTGAAGGGTTTAATGTGTTGATGAAGGCTTTTGTTCGAGAGGCTTTGTTTATGGGGTATAAAGTGGGTAATGAGGATGGGGGCTCATTAACTCATCTTTAGTTTGCTGATGATACGTTGTTAATGGGGGATAAAAGTTGGGCCAATGTGAGGGCGCTTAATGTGGTGTTGTTACTGTTTCAATCCATTTCAGGTTTAAAGGTGAATTTTCATAAGAGTAGGTTGGTGGGGGTTAATATTCATCACTTTTGGTTGCGAGCGGCTTCTTTGGTGTTACATTGTAAGCTTGGTGTTATTCCTTTTGTGTATTTGGGGCTGCCCATTGGTGGAAATCCTCGAAGGTTGAATTTTTGGCAGTTGGTATTGGACATTATTAGAAAAAGGTTATCGGGGTGGAAGTGTCGTAATTTATCTTTGGGAGGTCGTTTGATTTTGTTGAAAGCTGTCTTGTCTGCTATTCCAGTATACTTTTTGTCTTTTTTAAAGCTCCAATAGGTATTACCGCTTCTCTTGAATCTTTATTTAATAAGTTCTTTTGGGGAGTCTCGGAGGAGAAGCGGAAGATAGCGTGGTTTGATTGGGACACTACTTGTTTGAGTAAGAAAAATGGTGGGTTGGGAGTGCAAAAGTTAAGGGAGTTTAATGAGGCTCTTTTGGGAAAATGGTGTTGGAGGATGTTGGAGGAGAAGACAAGTTTGTCATATCGTGTGTTAGCATCCAGATATGGTGAGAATGGGGTCGATTGAATATAGGGGCAGTAGGGGGGTCGGTGTGGTGGCAGAGTGTGAACCGAATCCGTTAAGGGGTGGGGTCGAATGTTCCTGGGTGGATGGCTTAGAATATTAAGAGAGTGGTTGGTAATGATGAGAATTCCTTGTTCTAGAGGGATTCGTGGCTGGAGGGAGGGGTGTTGATGGATAGATTTAGGCGACTTTTTAACTTGTCGAAATATAAGGAAGCATCGGTAGCTCAGATGTTTAACTTAGGGTGGGGTGAGGGGGGGTCTGGCATGGCGTTGGCGGAGACGGTTGTTTGCGTGGGAAGAAGAGTTGGTTGGGGAGTGTATTCGGTAGCTTCAAACTGTGGATTTTAAGGAGGCGGTGGAAGATTATTGGGTTTGCGCAGCTTCATTCTTCTAAGTGTTATAATGTAAGCACTGTTTATCATTTGTTAACGAAGCCGACAGAGGTTTAAATGTTAGGTGGGTCTCAGGTTTGGTGGTCTAAAGTGGTCCCTCTTAAGGTAAATATTTTTATTTGGCGTTTATTTTGTAATAGATTACTGACAAAGGATAATTTGATGTGGCATAATATTTTGTCGGATGAGAATCAGACTTGTGCAAATGATTGTGGTCAGATTGAGAATTGGGATCATGTTTTTGTTTGGTGTCCGCATTTTTGTGGTGTTTGGTGATAACACAAAAACGTATCATATATTTAGCTTAATTTACATGCATTATTATTCTATTTTATTTCGATTTTATTATTTTATTTTGTATTATGCCGGTATTTCTATTTGTTTTTAGGAATTTATTTAATCGGAGCTCGCAAAAGAAACAATCGGAAAAAGGAGCTAAAATGGAGAAGAATTGCTTAAAATGCCAATTAAATGAGGAGGTGTAGATAGGAAGAAGAAAAAGGCCCAAAACATGAAGGAAGCCCAATGCTCAAGAGTGAGTGGGCACGTGACAGATGGCATGCTGGGCCACCTTCCGTTTGGCGCACCCCCTTCCCTGCCGTACGACACCCCCCTTAATAATAGTGTGTGACGTAAGTCACACACTCAAGCCCAGAAGACGTTTGTCCAAATTTTTCTCCGCCATTTTCTCCTCCGTGAAGCAGCACTGAAACAGATTAAAGAGCCAAATCAAACCTAATGCAACTCTATAAATACCCTTCAAGAATTATTGAGAGGGTTACAAAGTTTTACCCTACTGCCGTCAAGAGTTCATCTGTTTCTTTTTCCAGTTCTGTTCTTATTTCCTACCCGCTTCCGGCAATAGATTTCCACACCGCAAACTCTATTGCAATTTAGTTTTCATTATTAGCCTCAAATTTAGTTTTAGTTTTAGCATTAGAATTAATTTTCAGCATTTATTTTCGTCCCGGATCCAAGATTTGGTACAACAAGATTACACTTTCAGTCTGCAATTTAATTCAGGTTTATTCATTAGCATTTAAATATTATTGGCAGTTTATGTTAGTTTATAGAATTATGCCTGGATCATTATTTACATGTTCTATCTATCCTGTTCCGTTTATTAAAACAATGTCCGGCTAAATACCTTTTATCGGTATGTAAGGTCACATAACCGAGGGAATCGAGTAACTCTTCGATGTAGTTTATTAATTGAATTTATTTGTCTGGCTAATATTTCTAAACGCTTAATTAAAACTGTTTTGTAACGAGATTTAAAAACAATAGAAGTTAGGATCAATAAAAACGAGAGTTTGAGATTTTAACTGGACCTTAGAAATTAGGCATTAACCTTAAATACAACGAGAGCGCTTTAAGGGTAATTAGTTTTCAATGGTTTTCAAAAATCACTTTGAACTTTAATTGATACAGCAAGAGCGCTCACTTAGGTTTAATAGTGAAATCATAATCAATAAACACGAGAGTGTGAGAGGAGGGTTTTTAAACTAATGATTTCTACAGAAAAGTGATTTTAAATTACGATACGCATCGATGGCTTACTAGATCCCCGAAGTCCGACCATTGCATACCGATATTATTATCCTAGATTTAATTAAATAATATTCCTTTTATTTTCCCGTCTGATCAATAATCAATCGAATATTAGCCTTAGATTTACGAAGTAGCGATTAACTACATTAGGTCGATTCTTAGTCCCTGTGGGTTCGATATCTTTTAAAACTACGCGATAGACTGTGCACTTGCAGTCATAATCATAGACATACCCCATTGTCGCAACCAAGTTTTTGGCGCCGTTGCCGGGGAGTAATTTAGTCGACAATCGTAATTAACTGTTACGTTGTAGAGACTAAGGCAAACTCAATTATTTTAATTCCCTTTGTGCATGCCAAGTACTCGCTCTCGAAGTGAAGACTTAGTGCTGCCAATTCCCGAACCGGAGCGTTCTATCACTGTATCACGTCGATTACGACGTACTCGCACTCTTGTTCCTACTCCTACTTCTGAACCAGTTGAAGAATCAAACATGGGAGAACAACCGCGTCCTCTCAAATCCTACGTTATTCCTTCGCAAGCTGAACCTCACAATAGCATCGCTGCTCCTGCTATTGAAGCGAATAATTTCGAGCTTAAACCATAGTTGTTGTCAGCTGTACAACAAAACCAGTTTTCTGGAAATGCGACGGAGGATCCTAATCTTCATTTATTAGTGTTCTTGCAATACGTAGACACTGTAAAAGCAAATGGTGTCAGTTCGGAAGCTATTCGACTGCGCCTTTTTCCTTTTTCACTAAGGGATAGAGCTAGAGCCTGGCTCCAGTCCTTACCAGCCAAATCTATCACAACCTGGAATGAACATAAGAAAGTCTTCCTGGCGCGTTATTTTCCACCTAGTAAGACCGCCATGCTAAGAGCCCAGATCAATGGGTTTAGACAAAAAGACAACGAGTCTTTATTCGAAGCGTGGGAGAGATACAAGGACATGCTTAGACTTTGTCCACATCATGGTTTAGAACAATGGTTAATCATCCATACCTTCTACAATGGTCTCCTCTACAATATGAGACTTACGATTGACGCCGCCGCAGGTGGCGCACTGATGGATAAAGAATATGCTGATGCCTACACACTTATCGAAAGTATGGCTCAAAACCATTATCAATGGGGAAGCAAGAGAGCTCAATCATAGAAAACTTCTAGAGAGAAATCTTCAACGAAGAGTGGGATGTACGAGATAAGTAGCCTCGACCGCGTTAACGCCAAAGTCGATGTCCTAACTCAGAAGATTGAAAACCTCACTATAGCACTTGTAGCCGCCGCGGCTGCTATTTCCCCAAATTGCGAAATATGCAGGATGTCTGGACATGCTTCCCCCGAGTGCCAACTTTTGGCAGGAGTTTCTCACGAACCAGTAAACTATGCTCAAGGAAACCCCTACTCAAACACGTATAACCTAGGATGGAAGAATCACCCTAATTTCTCGTACAAGAACAATAATGCTTTGTACGCACCTGGTCAAGCACCCAGTGTACCACCTGGATATTAAAAGGCACCATTCACTGCTCCTAACGTCCCTAGGAAGTCTAACTTAGAAATAATGATGGAAAATTTCATAGCCACTCAAACTCAGACTAATAAGGATTTTATAAACCAGAACATGCACACTAATGAGAAAATCAAACAGTTAGCGACTAAAGTAGATGCGTAGGCCACTCACAACAAGATGCTCGAGACACAAATCTCTCAAGTGGCGCAGCAATAAGAACCTACAGTCGCACCTGCTGGGACATTTCCAGGACAGCCACAACCAAACCCAAAAGGACATGCTCATGCTATTATTCTGCGAAGTGGTAGAGAGATGGACGAACCGACTGACCCTAGGCTTAAAAACCCTGCCATGTTCCAAAGCCCTAGGAAGACAACTGAGGAGGAAAGTAGAACCAAGGATAAACCTGTAACACCCTTCTAAACCCCACGGAAATTAATAAAATAATTCAGAGTAAAACATGAAAACAAGGGTGCCACAATTCCAATTAAAACAAATTTATTCATAAATTCATTGTCATGCTTTCACTAAGGAACAATTCATCATAATACATAAACATCTCATGTTAACACAGCGGAAATTCACCATACGGATAAGCATAACATCATCTATGCAATATCCCACAGAATTAATACAATAACAACACGATAGAGTATCATCATAAACTCTAAACTAGCATTCCCCAGTGTTACAATATCAGAGCATGACACCGACGCTATACTAAACGAACTGGCTCATGAGCTAATCCTCACCGAGCCAAAAGCCGCTATCCTCAATCTGAAAATATCAACAGTAAGGGTGAGTCTCATTCACAATTAACAAATGTTATCGAATCATAAACAATAACACATCATAGTCACATTATTCATCCAATTCCATTATATTCAGATTGTCAGGAAGGACTCATCAACACATAACAACAAATAGAATACATTACCAAGAGACAACACCATAATTCATCCAAACAAATCGTAACCATTATACAATCATCATATATTATAACATTGGACAATCTTCCATTCATGTTATAATAACACAAGTAGCCTAATGCAAATGCAACTATATGCATGTGGTACCAAATATGGGATAACCCATCTCACCGATCCACCATCGTCAAGGATACGGCAACACCCACTCACTAATTCCACACAATGGGAATTAGCTACCACTGATCCACCATCGTCAAGGATCAGCCACATAATGATTATGAATGCATGTATCAACCATAACATGCTTATCACCCACATAAATCAACCAAATGTCATAATCATCAACCACCACAATAATCAATAGCCATACACAGTTATGCTATTTCTCAACCACATTAAATACATATTTTACATCAACAATATATGTATAACAAACACCAATTACAACCACAACATCATAACAGGTAAATCATTCATTATACAGTGCAACAACAATAACACCCCTCACAATCGTGTACCAAGTACAACAAGCAACTCATCAACGACAGAGTATTTACCTCATCATTCCTCAAAACACATGATAACCATATTTACCATGAACAACACCCATTTTCACAATTAACAGAAGCAACCACATTATCACAACATACATCATTGCACATATTCAATTATGCACACAACAACCATTGCACCTCATCAGCTATGCAAAACCAGAATAAACCACATTTGAAGAAAATGATACTTTTTAAAATAAAATCAAGTTGCTATTGATTTATTCATTTCATATGGTAGAACATTCAATTTAAGGAACAACGTCCAAAACGGCTTCTAAAACGGACTTACGGTTTGAAAGTTACACATCTTTAACTTTTTACAAGAAAACAGTTATCGCTACAGCACGCGGCGCGACCTGGAGCACACAAACACGTTTGCGGCGCCAACCTATGCACGCGGCGCGATGCGAGAAAACAAGTACGCCTTCGCGGCGCGCACCTACCTTCGCGGCGCGAACTGGCAAAAGTCAGAGCTTTCATCGCATTTGACAGCATTACGGGATTTACCCCAAAATCCCCAAAAATCAAACCAAGTTATGTTATGAACCTCAAATACCACCATATCAGCCACATACACGTTATAACACAAATATAACACACAAAGAGGATCATTTAATCATCATAACAATCATATAATCATACAATTCATCAAATCATACAATTCCCCTCAAAATCATCCCAAAACCCCAATCCATCATATAACCAATTGACACAAACAATGCATCTAAATCAGTCCTATTATCTATGATACAATAAAAGATATTAACCGGAAGAGTCCCCCCTTACCTTAGCCAAGGATCTTGATTAGCCCTCTTCCTCTTCTGTTCCTCTTTCACGTATCAGCACTTCTACTCTTCTGCTCCTCTTCCACATCTATTTTCCTTTTTTCCTCAATTCCTTATTTTTTTATAAAATAACCTTTAATTAGAATAGGGCCTTTACTAATATAACACCCCCCCTCATTCCTTAACATCACACATGGCCCAACACCATAAACCATCCTTTTCCAATTAAATTCCACAAACCACCAATAATTCTAATTATTAATTAAATTTCTATTTAAATTAAAAATTAAAATATACGGGTGTTACAACTCTCCCCCACTAAAATAGTTTTCGTCCTCGAAAACATACTTCAAGCAACCAGCTCTCATAAGAGTCCTTCACCTGACTCTCCATCTCCCAATTAACATTACCACATGATTGGTCCTCCCTAAGCCTCTCTGACCAATGCTATCTCTTTACCGCGCAATTACTTTAACTTTTGGTCTTCAATCCTCAAATTCATCTGATATAACCAACAGAAAGCACATCTCACGCATTCAACCTCAGCTCTTACGTTGCATTTGACTGCCCAAAGGTGTACTACTCGTTATACCTCCAAAAGGTTAACAACAATAGTACATTGAGGTGCAACCCATACAATACGCCCAATAACTGAATAATACAATTACACAATCCATAGTATGATCACACTTGATCAACAATGCCGCAATGCATTCCATCTACCAAACATACCAACCTTAGACACACTCTTCCATCTGAGCGATAAAATAATACTTACCCTTTTCACCAACTGCTTCCTTCAAGAAACTCAATACTCATATTCCCATACCATTGAATTCCAATTATCTGACTCCTCTTAAGTCACACCATCAATTATCCAACACTTTACATTCTGTTTTTCCCGCACTACTCTGATTACTCATCACAATCATAATTACCAGTTAGATTTTCTTAGTTCACCCAATTTTGATTCTCTTCACTCATTCGTTCAAGAATCATTCTTTACCATCCATGGTACTAGTCCACCACTCATCAATACTTACTCGCACTCAAAAACAAATTCCTGATTTACTTCATCTATTAAACATTCCAACCATCAGAGTGAGTGCACACAAGTAGTTATAATCACACTCATCAGTCTCGATATACTGTTGCTTACATAACAGTTCAAACTGACTCCCACTCTTCTTTAAGAATTAAATCAACTTCGTCCTTCATAGAGTATAATTCCTCTTTATATCTGGAATCCACAATATCACCTTAACAATGAACAAAATTATTATAGCATCATATAGTATCAACTCGTCATCTTAACTTTGCCAAATACATACTCGTTAACTACGTACAACCACAATAACATGTTCTTCATCCCGGAAATTAATCGAAAGATTTATAATTCTCCGACACGACATCCTTACATCCACTGGATTCTAAATCCAACATATAGATCAATACATATTCTCTATGTAGGCTTCCGACATATTAATCCCTCACTGCCCTCTGTCATACCCCAATTTTTGACCCTAAGATCATACATCATTTGCATCTCAATCATTAATCAAGATCACAATCTTGAGATTTCATTTTTCGGTGTTATGTTCGCTTCGTCTTTGAGGGGAACTATCAAGCACCTAATTTTCTTTAATTTGTTTTATACTAACCAAAATACAAAAATATGCATTTTGTTTCCCTTGTTTGTGTTTTGTAGGAAAAAGATCGAGCAAAAATCAAAAAGTGCAAGAAAGGGAATTTTTGAAATTTTCAATATGGAAATCGATTTACCCCTGTGGGAAATCGATTTCCTGTGTGCAAAATTCAAATAAATATAAGGAGGGAAGCTTGACATCATTTTGGCACCTTTTTATTTGATCATTTTATCAATTTTCCACCTCATCAAAATTAACTCATTCATTAAACCCACTTTAACCTCATTTTACCATTTTTACCATTTAATTGCCACTTTAATCACCAATTAAACACAAGTTAATCACCAAACACAAAAAGACCAATTTGCCACTACTCTTGCTCCAATTCTATAAATAGAGCCCTCTACTCTCTCATTTCTCAAGCTTGGAGAGCCAAAAAATTGCTTGCAAATTCATTTCTCACCCTTTCCAAAACCCTCACCCAAAGTTCATTTTCATAAGATTAGTGAGATTCACCTTGAATCTTGCTAATTTTGAACTAAGCCTCCTACATTTCTCTCTTTTCTTTGGTTGTTCATCTCCATATTTGAAGGATCTACACTTTGTGCTTGTTCTTGAAGCTACTTCACCACTTTAATTCAAGAATTGGTAAATTTCTCAATTCTAAGATGTAGATCTTTGTTGCTTGTGTTCAATGCATCTTTGATGCTATATTGGTGCTATTTGATGGTGATTTGATGGAAAATTCGTGCTCCAATGGATATGTGATCATAAGGTGTTTGTATGTTTTCTTAAGTCAAGTTTTATGCCTCCTAATGCTGATTTTTTGAATGCTGCGTGCAGGAAATCGATTTCCCTCTGTAGGAAATCGATTTCCACCTTATTTTTTTTCAAAATTTGAACTCTGCACTCAGGAAATCGATTTCCTACAGAGGTAAATCGATTTCCTGCTGGCAGAATGTGTTTTTTTTGCCTTTTTTATGCTTGTTTTGGCTTCCTACTTCCTCCACTTCATTAATATCATTGGATCTAGAATGTTGATAGGTTTGAAATGACCTAATCCATAATATTAGATGAATGATATTAATGATAGTATGAGTTGATTATCTTTTGTGAATTTTATTCTTATTCCTCCATTTCATTAATATCATTGGATCTAGGATGTTGATAGGTTTGAAAGAACCAAATCCATAATATTAGATGAATGATATTAATGATAGTGTGAGTTGATTATCTGTATGCATTTTATCTTCTCCTTCTCCTTTTTTTCTTTTGGTCGATGAAAGTCTTAATGCCTTGAGAATTCTTATGGATTCTTGGTGAAGATTAGATCACTCACCTATTTTCTTTTCGTGCGGTATTGCTTTCGGAAGGCGATCTACATATCGTTCTTCTCGCATGCATTAGCACATAAAGTTTTGACCGGCCTCGTTGTAGGGTGATTTCTATATAAATCACTTGGCGATCTGCTTAACATAGCGCAATATTTTGTGTCCCGAATAAAAGATCCAATATGGAAGAGAATTGTATGCGGTTGATTTAAGACTTGTGGAGGTTTTTATCGTGTAGTCGCTATGATTTTATCAAGCTTCTGATAAACCCCATTGAATTTAAATCCGAGTACATCATTCACTCACCATAGATTTTCCTACTAACTTTGATAACATACTTGACAAGTTTCAAGATGGTTATCTTTAACATTTAACAACTAACTTTAATTTCCGCACCTTTACTATACCGCTCTTTATATTTCTCGCTTTATCGCTTTATTTTATCATTTCATCATATTTACTTTCCGCCATTTTTTTCCTTTGTCCACTTGGACATATGTTTATGCTTCCGTTATTTTTCTTTGTCCACTTGGACCATACTTTACTTTTTTTTGCTAAAACACTAATAAAAAATCAAAATCTAAAAAATACATAAGGCTCTCTTTGGACTATCGGTTACTATCCTTAGCACTTTGGAGATTCGGACTTATGGACCTAGTACCTCTGGACTCATTCTATTACTATCCTGTGATTGTTCTGTCTGTCTGGCATTGTTCTGCTGTATGTTTATGTGTGCAGGTATTTCCTTGAAAGCCCTTGATGGTTAATTCCAAGGCATGGATATAAGGATTTTACCCAAAAACAGTCGTTACTCTGCCCGATTTTCGTCAGAATTTTAATGTGCTTAATGCAAAGTGGTGCTAAGACAATAAGTTCATCTGGATCCCCAAGTGTTAATGTGTTGGTATTGATAAATCCAAAGGATGGGAAAACTACCTTGGCTCTTAATGTCAAGTGTTGGCTTCTTATTTGGTTAGACCGTTTCTTTCCTTAGCTTTTATTTTGTGCACTAGGTTAGCCTCTTCATCTCCTCCTACTTCTTAGATTTTCAAAATCTTCTCCCTTTTTCCAAAATATTCTTATGTTTGCAAACCTTTTCAAAACCTTTTCTCAAAAAATATCTTTCGCCCTTAGTGGTTTTTCTTCAAAAGTTTAGACACCGTTAATTGTCGAAACGAGCGGTTATACCCCACGATTTTGAAATTGATTGATAATAATGAGATCTTTTCCGCGTGAGAGAGCTAGTGGCATACTCGTTGATTTTATCCGAGTTGGAGCCCTTCTTTCATTTGCGATGCAAAGAACTTGTTTGTTCTCATGCTCAAGATCAATGGCTGAGTATTTCTCTCTAACGACAACAAAGTGTTTATTCGTTTTAAAATGTTTTTTTCCAAAAGCGGAACTACATTAGCTCTGACTTCTCCATTGCACCGAGGAAGGTTGTAGGCCCAAAGCTTAACGCTTTGCCGAGCTTATTTTAAAAATAAATAAAACACTCTTTTTTAGCACACACACACAGATTTTCAAAAAGGTTCCCGTGGAGTACCACGGATATGAGGGGTGCTTTAAACCTTCCCCTCATATAATCAACACCCGTACCTGAGATCTCTTTCTTGTTTTAAAAACAAAACTTTGGGTTTTACGTTCTTTTCCCTTTTCCTTTGAAAAAATAAAGCTCGGTGGCGATTTCAAACGAAATATTGATTCGAGTCAATCCCATGGCTTCGATATCAGATTTTCCCCGCTACAGAAAAATGGCGACTTCACTGGGGATCCAGTTTTAAGTGTGTTAAGCCTATTTTTGTTTATCTGTGTGTTTGTATATATTATTATGTGCTTTGTTTGTTTATTTTCTTTTTCTTTTTGGTGCTCGATGGTTCCTCTGTGATGAGATAAAGTTCTAACCCGAACTTTGGTGAGTAACTTGAGATAGGAGGTGGTAAGACCAATAGTTGCATGTCAGGAGCAATCCTTAACATGAACATCATATGGTGGAACCCCAATCAGTGGAGGCCTCATGGAAGGTAGTAGAGGTTGTTACGAATCATCGTGATAACGCTATTACTTTCAATAGTGAGTGTCCGTAGAAGCTGAATGGCCTAGAACCTTTTTAACCAATCTAAGCCTTTTTAGGATGTAGTGCAGAAACAAGATCAAGTACCAATTTGAGCTTGTTGTCATGCGATGCTACGCTCAGACGAGGTCTTTTTAGGCATATTATTGGCGCCCATGAGCAATTGTGCATGCCGGTAGTATCCGATAGAAGATTGAAAACTCTGGGAACCTTTATAGAACCCGTTCGGCAGGTACAAAATTCCCTAGTACATACCTTTGTGGGTGGTTCTTAACCTTGACTCCATGCTCGTGACGTCGAACCTTTGAACCCTGTTTGTGCGACCATGTGTGATCTTGATTGTGATTGATGCATAAATCATGCATCCATGCATTCATTTGATTTCCAAGGAACTCATAGGTCTTTCTTTGTAAACATCATAAGTTTTATCAAACTCAATGGATCTTGGGTGTCGATGAGGTAAAAACCTTAATCCACCAAAATGGATGATTGATCTTGATGATAACTTGATCAAAGTTTTGATCCAATATAGGATTTACCTCCTTCATGTTTTGATGTTTACAAAGTAATAACTTGAATTCTTTGAAAATCAAATAAAACAAAAAACAGCAATTGCATCATTTGCATACATACATCCAGGTTGTCCAGAAAACTTATCCTTGTCTGTCTCCATCTTCAGAGTTGTTGTCTACCGTCAAGCTGATTCCTCCACACAAGTACTGAACTAGAGCCAACGTCAGATTGAGAATGGAATACCAAGAGCAACACAATGCAGAGGTCAGAATGGAAATTGAAGAATTGAAGTTAGGCATGACCAAGTTAACTGAAATGCTGCAAGTTTTGATTGCTAGAGGAGAACCGCCTCAGAAGACTGTCATTGTTGAAGTCTCAAGTGCTGATGTTGACCCTCAACCTACTCAACAACCACCTTCTACATGGCCCGAGTTTGGTTTGCCTCATGGTTACACTCCTCCTTTCGAGAAGACTCCTGGTATTGGTCAATCTTCACAACTTGTGATTGGTCAAGCTTCAAATCCAGTGTTTCATGCTCCTGTCTTCACTGAATCTCAACCTATTGTGCATACGGTTGCTCAGCCTACTTATGTGAATCCTCTGTTTGAATATCAAGCTGCCCGTTCCCAGAATGGAAGTCAAGGAGATGCTGGAGATATTGAAGATGTCAAAGAGCAGTATCAAACTTTAAAAAACGCCTGAGAGCCATGGAAGGAAGTGATTACTTTGGGGTTGCTGCTGAGAATATGTGTTTGGTTTCCAACTTTGTCATGCCTGCAAAATTCAAGACTTCTGAGTTTGATAAGTATAAGGGGAACACTTGCCCAAGAAGCCATTTGACCATGTACTATCGCAAAATGGCTGCTTATACCCAGAATGATAAATTGCTTATCCATTGCTTTCAGGATAGTTTGAGTGGAGCTTCACTAAAATGGTATATGGGACTTGAGAGTAATCACATTCATTGTTTCCAAGATCTGACTGATGCTTTCATGAAGCAGTATAAGTACAATCTGGACATGGCACCTGATCGCCGACAATTGCAAAACATGTCTCAAAAAGAGAAAGAATCTTTCAAAGAATATGCTCAACGTTGGAGAGAATTGGCTTCCCAAGTTGAACCACCTCTGGCTGAGAAAGAATTGACTGGAATGTTCATGGATACTCTCTCCCCTTTCTACTAGGAGAAAATGATTGGAAGTGTGTCCTCAAATTTTACAGACTTGGTTACTATTGGCCAGAGACTCGAAGAAGGAATCAAGAATGGGAAAGTTGCTAATGTTGCTGAATCCTCTGGTGGATCGAAGAAACCTTATGGAAACTTCCACAAGAAGAAAGAGAATGAGACCAATGCTGTGTCTGATGACAGAAGGGGATCTCGTCGTAGACCTCAAAATGGTGATCAACCTTATGTAGCTGCTGTTGCTCCTGTGCAAGTTCAAGCTGTTAAGCGGAATCAAATTCGTAATAGGGTCGACTTTGATCCTATCCCCATGACTTATACGGAACTGTATCCTGCTTTGGTCCAAAAAGGGTTGATTACAACAAGAGCTATGCCGCCTCCTCGAAATCCTCTCCCTGATGGTTTCAGATCTGATCTTCATTATCCTTTCCATCAAGGTGCAGCAGGCCATGATTTGGAAAGATGCTTCCCTCTAAAGGAAAGGGTTCAAGAGTTGGTGAGATCAAAGATGCTCTCTTTCAAGGATATGGGTCCTAATGTTGTCACTAATCCTTTGCCAGATCAAAGTGGCTGACGATAAGTCAAAGCCCAATTTTCCTAAAGCCAAGTGTTTCAGACGAGATAGCTCATCTTTGTTGCTGATTAGTCACTAGGCCTTGATTCTGTACTGTTTGTATTTCCTTTATTGTGCTGTTTACTTTTAGACTTTGTTTGTTTCTGAATGGTGATTTTAATGAAATGAGCATTGCATATTTTGAATTCATTAACATCCACTGTGTTTATGTTTATACCTTCTTTTACAAAACTTTTTCTTCCATTTTCTTTCTATATCAAATTTGTGTTTTATGCAAAGATTGGAGGGAGGATGATGACAACGAAATACCCAAGTTGTTGAACTGTATGCTTTCAAATAAAACTCTGCTGATGATGTACAGGCATTGTTTCAATTCCCAAACACTGGAAAAATAAGGAAGTTAATGTTAGGAGTAAATTAATGGTAAATTCATGTGTTAATATAAGTGATTTCTTCTCTAAACCAATGCAAAATGTGATGAATCCATAGGTTTTATTAAGAATTGAACTGAATAAGTTTAGTTCATGTGTAAAGCAAATCGAATCACTTGTGGGTGTTATTGTTGCAGGTTTTGAGCTGAATTGGAACTTAAGAAGAACATGAGGAGGATAGAGAGCTTGAAGTCTCAAAGGCAAAGGAAAAAGTTGGTTTTTTGCAAAGGGCGCGCCGCGGGAGTTCTAGCCAGCGCCGCGCCAAAGTCTCTGTTTTCGATCGCGCCGCGCTCATCCGTTACCGCGCCGCGGCCTCGGCGTTATAAAGCCCAAAAACTTATAAATAGAAGCCATAGCTTCCAAGTGGTTAGAGAATTTTGTGAAGAGCGAAATTAGGAGAGCATTCTGAGTTTGCAATCAAGAACAACAATTGAAGGCCAATTCTTTACCAATTGAAGACATTCCATTGATGAAGATGAATCCCTCTATTAATTCTTGTGTGTTCTTCATGTCTATGGAGAGCTAAATCCCTCTTGTTGAGTCTAAGGTAGTAGTTAACCTATGAATATACATTACCATTGATTAATTCCTGTGAACAATTGTTTGAATTTATTATCAATAAGAAACCTTGCTTTTAATTTATATCATTGTTGAATCTTCGATCGAAGAGAGGATTTTTACTTTTGTCCTAGGTTACTATATTGATTCAATTATAATTTGCAGAGATGGAATTGTGATTGGGTTTTCATAATTATCGTTCTTAATTACTATTATCGATATTGATATTTGGAGAGATCGAATCTCATACCGGTAAAAGTTTATCTAATTTGATTTGCAGACATGGAATCTTATTTGAGGATAAGTGAAGATAATGATTCAAAGGATTGTTCTATTGTGAATTAATTGATAATTGTATAGGATTAGGTTAATGAACCCTAAAGGCTCAACATCTTTCTTTATTTGTTAACACAAAGTCCTTTATTTTATTATTTGCTTTTGATATTATTAGAATCATAAAATAAACCAACTCAATTTTCCTAACTCAAAATAAACAACTATAGAACGGCAGTGATATTAACCAATCCCTGTGGATACGATATATTACCGAAAATATTTACCCACAAATACTTTCAACAGTTAATCCCTTGTCAACCCCTCTGAGCCTTCGAAGTTGGTGTTTCTTTCTGTATGAAAAAACCCGCATTTTAAACCTGGGGCAGGGTAGTTCTCAATTAATTTGGCTGTGCATTCTATTTTAAGAGAATCATTCAGTACACCTTTCAACAAAGGTTTCAATCGCAAGCTTTCCTCCGCATACATCAAAGAAATGTTGGAGATGCCAATCAAAAGCCAATGATAGTTTATCAATCATTAAGCAAGGCAGTCACTATCTTTCAAAAAAATGTATCAAAAAATATATATACAAAGAAAAGCCTGCTAAGTCAAAACCAAAAACGACTTAGGAAAAAATAAAGGCATCCCGCTGACTGCAAGTACAAATATAAACAGTTCAGGCAAAAGTTAGGGATATATAAAAAGAAAAGATGAAAAAGAGAAGTCAATAAATTCCTGAACAACACAATGTTGTGACTACCAAAAGGAAGAAGTGTCTGCCATCTCAAAAGTTCTCTTTGCTTGTGAACTATCATCATTATCAAAGGTGCAATTCCAGAAGCCTCTTGGGACCTGAATGCATAAGTTGAATTAACTGAGTTTTAGGACTGGAGATCATCACGAAGATGGGGTGGGAACAATCAAATTTTGAGCCTTATATCCTTTGTTTCTTAAACCATGAACCAGGCCACGTTACAACCTATGAAAGACCTAATTGAGGCAAGGTTTGTTTGAAAGCATACTACAACAAGGTTGCGTGAGCTGACTCCCATGAGATTTTCCAATCATTTGTTTGATATCATGCCTTTGCTTTATCTTTCACTTTGAATGTCTTAACCTTTATGTTTTGACCAGTGATTCCATTTGCTTTACATCAATAGCATCTTTCCAAAAATGATTTTGATTTCAAAAATATTCTTTGAGCATTGCATTAAAATTACCATTCTTGAATGAACATTTTATTTTCAAGTAGGTACTCATTTTTCAGGAAGTTCAAACAGTCGAGAAACTTGATTAGTGATCTTATCAGGGGCACGTTATTTCAAGATCCTGTTGTTCATTCAAGATTTGTTTATCAGAATACCATTTCAAGACTTGTAATGGGGCAAGCCATCCCAACAATCATTTAAGAACTGAAGCCATGATCAGTTCATCCCCAATACATTCCAGCTGAAGCCATGATCAGTTAACTTGCAACAATTAGTGAATCAGGGGCAATCTTCTTCAGCAATCCCCAAGCAGTTTTATCAGCCCTTCTCATAGGATCATTGTTTTGATACAGTTACCAGTGTAATAGAAGTATGTCCAAGCATCTTCTTCGTAAGCAGAATTGGCAGAGTTCTCGTGTTGAGAAATCAGAGTTTTAATCATGCCTCACAAAAGAGTCTACCTCAGTTGTAACAAACAATTGCATTGCATTGATCATATATCATGCATAGAAAAATTCAACATCATGCATTGAAACAAATTTCATACTCATTTGCATTTTCCAAGGTCCTGTTGCTATCAACATCTTCACCTTGAGATCAAAATCCAACTTACTTGGCACCTATCCAAAACAGATACTTGTTTGTCTTGTCCGTCTAGTGTTGTTCCTAGATGTATCTTTTCTTCTTTTAGTGTCATTCCTGAAAGATTTCGATCATGTTTTATCTTGATTGTCTTTGATCATGCTTTATCCTGACCACTTACACCATGTTTTATCTTGTTTCCCTTCAATCATGTTTTATATTGATTGTCTCTAATCATGCTTTATCCTGATCGCTTTCGACCATGTTTTATCTTGGTTATCTAATCATGTTTTACCTTGATTGTCATTTGGTATTTTTCAATCATGTTTTACCTTGATTGTCATTTGATGTTATCCAATCATGTTTTACCTTGATTATCCCTTAATGACATCCAATCATGTTTTACCTTGATGGACCTGTGATGATTATCTAATCATGTTTTACCTTGATGGACCTGTGATGGTTATCTAATCATGTTTTACCTTGATTGTTCGTTGATGATTATCTGTTATACCCCAAAATTTGCCCACATATTTTTCAAGAAAACTCCAATCTGAAAATTAAGAGTCTCATATAATCATGGATTTTTATTTCAACAAATATCCTGACATATGAAACACTTAGTTTTTAGAATTTTTCTTATACAGTAATTCGGCTTGCAGTTGAATTTATTCTTACGCAAACGCCAAATACTGTTTATTACTTCACACATGCTATTTATTTATTTACAGATAAATAGTACTGACACAATTGGTACAGAGTTAAATCTTTTTGCAGGCGCAGAATCAGGAAACTCAGACTGTACTGGTAACAAGTAGATTATTATTATCTTTTGTTTCCCACTAATTTTTGTACTATATTCCATTATTTTCAAAAATCTTTTCAAATCTCTTTTTCAAAAATCAAATCTCTCTTTTTCCCAACACTATCTCCACTTTCTTTCAAATCTTACTTCCACTCAAATTTTCCTTTTGTACGGAATCACACTATTCCCCAACGTCTCTATCCTTCTTTCCATTCTATAAATACCTCTCATTTTCTTCCATAAAATCTCACATCAAATTCCAACTCATCTTTCAAATTCCTATCTCATATCTATTTTCTCTTCTTCCCTGACAAGAATGGCAAAATGGATAGAGACGCTGTTTCTTACAGTCATCACCATTACTACGGTGATCATGACTTTCTTCTGCCTGCATAGTCCTGAAGAGTGTGGACTTCCAATGGTTATGCTCCCAATCATCTACATGTTATTGTTCATAGCATGGGTCATTAATCGTCATTTTTAAAATTTGCCGTATTTCCTATTTCTTAAATGTACCGTTTATTCGTCGTACTGTTCAATATAGTATGTGATATTTGTACTGTCAGTATTAAATGTTGTACTATTTGTCATAATATTGCTTAATTACTAAGATAATATTTTGTGTGTTTTCTGCCAGTCAAATATTCCTATTTCTGTGCATTAAATGATTTTCAGGGTTATTATCGGTAATTTTGCCCGCATACCGTAAATATTAGTTATTTATTATGTCTGTGTTTTTCTAACAAGTCATGTAAATAAACTTTCATTTTTCACATAAAACAAAAACAAAAACAACAAAAAAGAAAATTAACTTTGACTGTTGATTTTCCACTCTAACTGCTACATCAATACCTGGACAGTCAGTCGACAGCCAAACTGCTGGCAGTACAATTCTCAGTGTTTTGTACCATCAATCAAATCAATCTTTCACAATTCAAAATTCCAAGATCTTTTGTGCTAGAAGTCTTCTGAATATCACGCGATTAGCAGAGACTCAACACTGCACAAAAATCAGGTACGCTTAACTGTCTCCTACACAAACAGTCCCTAATCAGGGTTTTTTCTTGTTTTTACAGGAGCAACAAGTTTTTGAGAGCTCAAATGGATTTCATACACATCCATATATCTCAAAGTACCATCATACAAATTTTCAAACTTCAACTCACTCAGACGCACCGTCAGCAGCTCAAACAGTCAACAGACGACCCGTTTGACCAAAAAAGTCAACAGACAGTCAAAAATGAAATTTTTTGTCAAAGTCCATATTTTGTCAAAGGATTCATCATTTGATCATTGGATGATCATAATTCATCAAGGAAAGATCAAAAATCAACAAAACTCTAAGATTCAAAATTAGGGTTTTTGCCTGAAAAGTCAACTCAACTTTGACTGATCATAACTCTCTCATCCTTCATCCAAAAAATTCAAACCAAAGCTCATTTTGAAGGAAATTCAATTATATTTCAAATTCAATTGATCCCATGGTCATTGCATTCACCATTTGAAAAATATGACCAAAGACATTACAGGTCATTTTCAAAGTCAACAAAAAGACACTTTTTTCAAAAGGACACACAAGGAGCATCAAAAATCATTTTGACATGAGACCAAAGGCATTGGTTAGAGGACTCTTTGAGGTTTCCAAAAAGTGCAAGATCTCCTTCATATGACAAAAATTGAAGGATTTACACCTTGTTAAAGTTGGCTAAATTTTGGAAAATGCATGAAACCAACATTGTTCAAAATTGCATTTTTTCCAAAAGGGGCCAAGTTTTTATGGTTCAAACATCTTTGCCATGTTACTATGGGCCTCCCACGACCAAGACTAAGCCCATACCTTTTTTTATCCATTTTTGCATGATTTTATCTTACTTTAAGATTAAAATTAAAAGGAAAATGCATGGATAATGGTAGCTTAACTTCCAAGCATGACTCACCCCTAAGGAATCTTCATCTTCTGCAGAGAATTGAAGGGCAAGGCAGGTGCATTGAAGGAGAGCAAGACTTGGTCAATTTTTCAAAGGTTTTTAATATTAAAAAACCAAAGTTTCAACAAAGGCAACTAAGGCACATATTAGCTTCAATTCTAAGCACACATAGCTTATAAATAAGCTATCTTAGTTCAGTAGCAAAGGAGAGACGAGTTCAGAAGCATACATAGCTCATACACTCTTGTAACCACTTGAAACTTTTTAAAGAAATTTCAAATTCGAATTTTTAATTTCAGTCCATTTCAATACAAACTAAGCATTCAAACATCATCCTTGAACATCACTGAAACTATCCAATCAATTGCAAGCCTTGAAGCTCACTAAATCGAGCTATACAGGTCATAATTTGTTCAAACCTAAATCAACTTGTATCTGGTTATTCACGCATGCTTAGCAAGATGTAGACATATAATTAAGTTTGGTTTGAGGTGTAGATCATTTCTGGAAACTTAATTGAAGTTTGAACACGTATACACGAAACCACCATTCTAGGGTTCTTCATCTCAAAATTAGGGTTTTCCAAATTAGGCAAAATTACAGGTTCTAAATAGAACCATTAAGTTCGCGTGAACAATACGAACTCAACCATACCATCGCGCCAAATTTATACTCACGTTTGCTTGTATTTGCTATTATTACCAGGTGTAAAAGATTGTTTTTTTTACACCACCTGCAAATGAACGGTGTAAAAACCCATCTGAAGGTTGAAGATGATGCGTGGCGCCCTCTGATTCGCTGGGAGGCGCGCGCGTGTTTTTTTTAAACTGACTTTGAATTCAGTGTTTTGCAGGTGTTCCACGTGCTATGGTCCCTCACCATCTGGGCCTTCTGATCCATCCATCAGCTCATCCAACGCATCAGAACACGCATGCACATCATACTCCCTCATTTAATTTCCATACAGGATCAGTATCCTTTTATTTCTATTTTATTTTCTATTTTATTTTAATTTCTTTGTTAAATTAATTAAAAATAGTTTTAAAAATCCAAAAAATACACAAAAAATATTTTTAGACTTCTAAAATAATATATTATTTTCTGAAATAAAAATATTTTATTTTTCTTCAAAATTTTAATACTTTGCATAATTATTTAGTATATATTTATATATTTGCTTTTTAATTATTCTAACCAATCAAAAAATCATAAAAAAAATTGTTCTTTGTGTTAAATATTGTTTATATATTATAAACTAATTTTGTACATATTTTGAATAATTTTATCTTTAAGTTTTAATTATTTGTATAATTATTTGCATAATTATGTTTTAATTAACTTAAATCAATTTCAAATCAATTCCAAAAATTCCAAAAAAACTAGTTTTGTTTTAAAATTAATTGACAAATATTTTGTACATATTTTTGAACTTATTTCTAGGTTTAAATCTATTTTCATCTTTTTTCTTCATTTTAATTTAATTAATCATGCATTAATTATAATTAAAATAAATCATAAAAAAATCCAAAAAAACATGCCTTTTATTTTTCTTGCAATTTAAATTCCTAGATAAATGTATAGGATGTCAAATTGATGCAAATAGGCTAGTTTACATTTCCCGCACAATCGATGTAATAGCGTAGATTTACTTTCCGCACTTTACATTTCCGCATTTTAATTTCCCGCACATATATAAACTGCGTGTATGTCAAAGATAAAATTGAACCGTTAGATCACTAACTTCAAAGATAAATATCTGAATCCAATCACAATCACACTTGCACCTCTTCAGGTAATACCCTTCTCATTCTTTCAAAATCAAAGTCAAATTCTACTGTTTTGAGTACAAAATCAAACCTTGCTTTTATATCCGGTGAAAGGATAGATTTTTAAAGGAAATAGGATAAAGACCTTACAACTCAGGGTAGACCTCCTAGTTTGCTTGCTCTAATCAACATAAACAAAATTCTCATACACTGTTGTTTTTCAAAACAAAACTTTCAAAAAAAGACAATACTTTGTGTACATCCAAACACGGATTATTACAAAGTTAACGTTCTTTTCGAAACATCTTTCGAAAGATAAACAAGCATTTTGTATACATCCACACACGGATCATTACAAAATTCAATTTACAAAAGTATTTGGGAACCACATATGAGCAATTTCAGAGCAATTGAAAAAATGATCGACAAACAATTGAGCTAAGCAAACTTAAGAGCCCATGGATAACCATGGATACAAAGGGTGCTAACACCTTCCCTTTGTATAACCTACCCCCTTACCCTGAATTTCTTAAAGGTCTTTTTTCTGTGTCTTTTATAAACCTTTCCTTAATTGGATAAAATAAAAGGTCGGTGGCGACTCTGTGAATTTTCAAAAATGCGAAAGCATTAAGCGATAAAAAAGAGTCAGTTCACGTATCTCTCCCGATCAGAGGTATGGCCCGGATTAAAAAAACGGAGGTCCACAGAACTGGCGACTCTGCTGGGAATTTACTTTCAAAAACAAAATGTTTTCAAAAGGGGTTACCTTAAGAGAATAGGTCGATGTTTTCAATTGATTGACTTGATTGTTCTATTTTTCAAAGGCTTGCTTGGGTATTTTGCTTGTGTGAAAGATTCTAACCCGAATCTCGAGATACCTTAAGTATATGACAATAGACCAAGGAAACTGTACGGCATGTACCGATACGGTTGATCTGGTAGTCATCGTTAGTGCGATACTCTGGTTTATACTGATGTCCCTTGAAAACGATCAAGGAGTATATTAGGCTTCCGAAATGTCATTAAACACTAATTTGTCTTAGAACCTTTTTAGTTGAACTTGACTTGTGGCCTATTAAGTGGCTAGCTTTGAAATTGATCGAAGTTAGTTATCCTCGAGGAATATTTTGATCGGCCGCTCGAGCGCCGTATTGAGATGTTACTTCCAAGGATCATAGAACCCGAATACTATTCTAGGACAGGTTTTAACCAACTCAACTTCAGTGGGGAGGGTATCACCAATCAGCTCCATGCAAGCCTTTAAACCTAAGGCTATTGTTTGATTTGTTTTTGTGTGCCACATGTTTGCATCATAAGCATATCATTTTTGCACCAAACACTTCAAGGATCAAAGAGTTTACCTTTGTTTTTGCAGGTAATGGCTCCCGCCACCAAAGATTACATCCGAATCAACATCTCAACGGTACCATCTGAACTAAAAGACTTGGTGTCAGAATTCCCCAGGAATGTTCAATTCACTGAAAAGCATGGTCACCTACTCCATTTGGTTACCTCAAAATTTGAAGAAGACATGATACGGGTCTTGTTCCAGTTCTTTGACCCTGAACATCATTGCTTTACCTTTCCTGATTACCAGTTGGTACCCACTTTGGAAGAATTCTCTGAACTAATGGGATTGCCTGTTCGAAATCAATTACCTTTCACTGGTTTAGAAAGGATTCCAAAACCTGAAGTCATTGCTGCTGCTTTACATCTGCGGAAATCAGAAATCGAGTCCAATTGGGAAACAAAGAGTGGAGTTAAGGGTTTGCTTGCCAAGTTCTTATTGGAAAAGGCTCGACTACTGCTAGAAAACAAAAGTTATCCAGCTTTTGAGGAGGTTATGGCCCTTTTGATCTATGGTTTGGTTTTATTCCCAAATCCCGACCAGTTCATAAGTGTACACATCATCAACCTTTTCCTAATCCGTAACCCGGTACCAACCTTGCTGGGAGACATTCTACATTCTCTACACACTCGTACCATGAAGAAACGAGGAACTCTCATGTGTTGTATACCACTACTGGCTAGGTGGTTTACATTTCATCTTCCCCGATCAGTGTTGAGAAATGAACAAAGAATGCAATGGTCTCACAGGATTATGTCTTTGTCTCATTCAGATATCCGGTGGAACAACTTCTTTCAAAGAGACATTACTATCATTGATCATTGTGGAGAGTACCCTAATGTACCACTCCTTGGCATCAAAGGAGGTATCACTTACAATCCCTCTTTAGCTCTACGCCAATTCGGATATGCAAGGAGCAACGGTCCTCATGACATGATTATCCATGGCATTGTGTTTGATTACGAGAATGATTCTCATAGACACCGACGAAGGTTCATACATGCATGGGACAGTGTCTATAGAATAGAAAGCAAAACTTCGGGGCAATGGAATTCTATTCCTATGGAACCTTACCTCAGATGGGTCCGCACTCATGCTCAGAAACTCCTTATGCCATATCCTGCTGTTCTACCTGTGACTATTGAACCAGAGGTCGAGGGATATGAACCTCAAGTTATTCTACACCCGGACATGCCAACTGACCTAGAAGAGTTGCAAAAATCTTGGGTTCAACTCAAAGAGGAAAGAGACACCTTCAAATCATACTGTCAAGACTATGAGAGAAGGATATTGGAGCTCACCGGACAGCTTCAAGAAGAAAAGCAGATCAACACATTCCTGGGGGCAAAGAGAAAGCGTCCACGGGAGACCTGAAGGATCATTTATTTTATTTCTGTCTTGTAAGCCCAAATGAGGCAAAGAAAAAAGAAGCAAAAAAAAAGAGAAGTAAATTGATTAACTAACGTTTGTTTCTTCTTTAACAAATCTAAACTCTAAGATCCTTGAAACATTGCACACACATTTCACTTCATGCATTGCATATACATTTCATACATTGCATTCATATACATTTGCATTTCATACATTGCATACACATGGCATCCAGTCATACACATTTCATAACAGGTTCACATGACGGATTTCTCATCTCCTCGCTGTTTATTTCAGTCAGAAGAGATGGAATCTGAAATAAGCATCAAGAATCTCGAAGCACAGAATGCCCAAGTTCAAGTGGCAATTCTGGAACTGGCAAAGGGGCAAGAAGAACTGAAAGCCCTGATAATCAAGAAGAAAAAGAAGCCCAAAGGATCTGTAGGTGTGAGTCACCTGAGAAGAAAGATCAAAATCCCAGTCAAAAAGTTCAAAAAGCCACCGATCCCTGAAACAGTCGGTGATGATGAACAAGAAGACAATCAAAGCAACCAGGGTTCTGCTAAACCCTCTCTCTCTTCAAATGAAGAAAATGATCATTCTGGGGACGAACCGGATGATGAGAAATACCAACAGCTGGAAGATCGTATGAAAGCTATGGAGATACAAAAAATACCTGGCTTAGATTTCAATGATCTAGGGCTCATCTCAGATGTTGTTATCCCTCCAAAATTCAAAGTTCCAGTCTTTGCAAAATATGATGGAGTTTCTTGCCCGAAACTACATCTGAGATCCTATGTAAGGAAGATACAACCTCATACAACAGATAACAAATTGTGGATTCACTTCTTCCAAGAAAGTCTGTCGGGTACACAACTCGAGTGGTACTACCAGCTGGAAAATACCAAGGTTCATACTTAGGAAGAATTAGCTGCTGCTTTTTACAAACAGTACCAATACAATGCTGATCTTGCGCCAACCCGTACTCAACTAAGGAGCATGTCTATGGGACCAAAAGAAAGTTTCAAAGGATATGCACAAAAGTGGAGAGATATGGCTGGAAGGGTTCAACCACCCTTATCTGATCGCGAACTAGTTAACATGTTCATGGGCACTTTAACTGGCCCTTTCTATAGCCATTTGCTGGGAAGCTCATCATCAGGTTTCACTGACCTGATACTGACCGGAGAACGTGTCGAAAGTGGCATTCAAAATGGAAAAATTCAAATAGGTTCCTTCTCTGGTACTACAAAAAGGCCCATCAGCGGGAGAAATGAGGTCAATGCAACACAAATTCAGAAAAGTCGCAAAAGTGAGCAGCATCAATCTGTAGGGGCAGTTCTAATCACCGCATCTGCACCTCAAAAAGATCAACAGCCAAAATATACGCATCGACCAGATGCACCAAAAAGAAATTTCACCAGAATCAACATGCCAATTTCTCAGGCATTGCAGCACTTGCTAAAAGCAGATCTGATCACCTTAAGAGGTCCTCCAAAGAATGTCAATACTTCCTCTCCAAATTATCGCCCTGATGCGACATGTGCCTACCACTCAAACTGTCCAGGACATGACTCAGATCACTGCTGGGCCCTGAAAAATAAAATACAAGATATGATAGATGCTGGTGAAATTGAGTTCGATCCTCCAGAAACTCCAAATGTCATCACAGCACCTATGCCAAAGCATGACAAAACTGTTAACGCTATCCTGGACACTGTTTACATCTATGATGTGAACAAATTATCAACTCCACTCTGCAAAGTCAAAGGAAAGCTAATCCGAGCTGGTTACTTCCCAGGATGTGACCCCGACTGCTTTTATTGCTCATACTCGCCCAATGGTTGTGAAAATCTGAGGATGGGAATTCAAAAATGGATGGATCGCCGTATCATTATGTTTGAGAGGCTCCCTTCTATGGACGTGCTTTGCGAAGTCTTTGCAAACGGGATAAAAATAGAAGATGCCTCAGTAATCTCCAGCTTACCGTTCAAAATCTCTGCTAAGGCTCCATTCAAAATTTCTGCTACACTCAAAGTGGCATCAGTAGTCATTGCTAGTCCAACTCCATTTCCATACTCCTCAGACAAAGCTGTCCCATGGGGATACGACGCTAATGTTTATATTCATGGAGTTAAGCAGAGTACCTCGACTGAAGAGACCGCAAAGTTAACTACTCCAACTGTGAGTAATATTGTGGGTACCAGCAAGATCACGAGAAGTGGAAGAATCTTTTAACCAGAAATTTCTCCAAATGTTGCTGCTGGTCCAGTCCGAGTCCCAGTTCCTAATCAAAATGTCAACGCTCGAGGCAAAGAGCCACAAGTTGAACAAGTTCAAACCCCGGTGGAGATCACTGCTGAGGATCCATCAAAGCAAGAAATGGAGGAAATATTGAAAATCATCTGCAAGAGTGATTACAATATTGTTGAGCAACTGGGGCACACTGCTTCAAAAATCTCAATGCTATCTCTGCTAAAATATTCAGAAGCTCATGCCAAAGCCTTGATGAAGTTCCTGAAAGCTGCGCATGTGCCTCAAGAGATCTCAGTCGACCAATTTGAGAATTGTGTTGCCAATCTAACCGTGAGCAATGGTCTCGGTTTCTCTGATGTGGATCTAACTCCTGCTGGAAAAAATCACAACAAAGCCTTACATATCTCCATTGAATGTAATGGCACCACTCTATCTCATGTGCTAGTAGATAACGGTTCTTCTCTGAACGTGTTACCGAAAACAGTACTAGAAAAGCTTGATTTCGAAGGAATTGTGTTACAGCCAAGTGATGTTGTGGTAAGAGCCTTTGACGGGTCAACCAGAACGGTATACGGAAAAGTGAATCTCCCAATCAGAGTGGGTTCTCAAATCTTTGATTCTATCTTTTACGTAATGGAAATTCACCCAGCCTACTCCTGTTTACTTGGACGCCCTTGGATACATGGGGCAAAAACTGTAACTTCTACCCTGCATCAGAAGTTAAAATATCCAGTAAAAGGAAAGATTGTCACAGTCTATGGCGAAGAGGAATATGTGGTTAGTCACCTAAGCAATTCCAAATATCTTGAGTTGGAGGACGAATTCATCGAAACTCCATACCAATCATTTGAGGTGGTCTCTCCAGATGTCTCTACCACCAAGCATATTCTTGCTACTCCAACTACAACTATGGCTTCTCTCAAAGATGCCAAAGCCATGATTGAACAGAGTGATTGCACAGTATGGGGACAACTTCCCGATATACCCTACAAACCTGACAAGCTAGGCCTGGGCTATGACAGTGAAAATCAAAAGAATGATCAAAGTCCTCGTTCTGAAGGATTGATGTCTGTCATACCCCAAAATTTGCCCACACTTTTTAGTGACAAAAATTTTCAAACTTATTTTCAAAATTGGATTTTATAAAATCTTGGGTTCATTTACATCCTGAATTTTATAAATATTCGATTCAAATTCTATTTTAAAATATAGTAGTTTACTCTTAAAATTGCTTATATTTTAATAAATAGAAAATGCTGGCCGATACTTCATACACTTTCAATTGGCTTTTTATTTCAAATAAATAATATAGCTCAGTTGGTTAGGAAGTAAGGCTTACATACAAAAGGTCACGGGTTCAATTCCCGCTTGGTGCATTTCCATCTTTTTAAACTTTTTTTAATCTTTTTTGCACCTGGACGCACCTGGACACAAGTACGACCAGGTTCTTAATCTTGTGGATCAAGAAGGTCCATGGGCCTTTGGGTTGGATCATTTCCTTTTTAGGAGTGGTTTTAACCTAATTCTCAGTCTATAAATAGAGCACTCCACACTCTTCCTTTCTCACTAACAATTTTCTAATCCTAATCAACAAATTTCTAACAATTCTCCTACTTTTTCATTCACTAACAATTTTCTAATCCTAATCAACAAATTTCTAACAATTCTCCTACTTTTTCATTCACTAACAATTTTCTAACCCTCAATCAACAATAATCAACAATCTCTGCATAAACACTCATAGTTTTACAAATCTTTTTTTTTCTTTTTCAAAACCTTTTCAAAAGTTTTTTTTTAAAAACCTTTTTGGCCGATGATTTACATATGAGGCCGTCCTCTTATTTTCGACTTTTACCCGTATGATGAATATTATCTGATGGTATACATTTTTAAAACTTTCTTTTTATTTATTTTGGAGGCCAAATTATGATTAAGGTTTTATCCATTCTCGTGGTTATACATTTTCTAACATATTTTTGGTCACCCTATTTCTAACACTCTGATGACACATAATAAGAACCTTTCTTTTAAGCTCAATATCATTTTCACTTGTTATAATAAAAACCGCCTTCAATTTCCATCATTCGTCCATCCAATACTAATTTCTTTCAAACTTACTGACATGTAGAAACTTGTTAAATCCCTTTCAATAGTTTCATAAAGAAAGTTCCTAAACCATACAAGATTTAAGTCAAGTAACCTGTAAAATTCCAGTGTACAATTTAAACTTTTTTTTAAATACACCATACTCATGTAATTAAACTAACACCATCACAATCATTATCATAAGGTCAAGGATCTCAAATTGAAAAAGAAACTGAAAAATAACAACAACAATCTGTTCTTTTTTTGTTATAAACAGGTAGCAATAAATTTGGGACAACCGCAAAGAACACCGACGTCCTCCGCCGCGAACAGTGTCATCATCATCACCGATCTGCAGCCAGGCTTCCACGACGGAGCTTGATACGGCCAGATCCCGTCGCCGCACGCAGTCGAACCACCACGGTGATCCACTTCAATCACCGGACCTCCACGCTCAACCTACACGCGCCGCAAACCCATGACACAAAACCTCCCTCTCCAATCTACAGCCCAAAATGCATCCGATTAATCATTATGTCTTGATTTCATTGTTTTTACTCTGTTGTTGGCTCTTTGTTTATACCGGGCATGGATATAGAAGAAGATATTATTCTGTTTTTGGTTCTTTGTTTGTGCAGGGTATGGATACAGAAGAAGAAATGCAGAGAGAACCAATTGAAAAAGAAGAAACACAATCAAGGCAAGGGAAGGAGGTTGGACCGAATTAGGAAAGAAGTGGACCGGCTGCACCACTTAAATTTTAGGGTTTATTTTGTCTTCTTATGGTTTGGGCTTGAGGCCCAGCGAATCACTACCTGCACCATATCGTACAACGCCTACGCCTCTCCCAAGACTGATTCAAATGATTATGGGCCTTCCTTCAAAGATCCAGCGAATTTCTCTTTTATTTTTCCTAATAACCTTGCTTTCTTTAACAAAAATAATAACAATAAAAAACATAAAAAATTAGACATTAGTTTTTTAAATTAAACTTAACTTAGGCATACTTTTAGACCTTAGAATTAATTTAATTAATTAGAGTTTAAGATTTAGGTTTTTTAATCAACTTAATTTCACTTATTTAGGATTAGATTTAATCACTACTAACATTTCTTCTAAAAAAAAAATACTAACATCAAAACTTTCTTCTTTTAACGATTATTTTTTCCGCTATTTTTATTTTTTAGAAAATTGTATAGGTCGCACTATCAATTGTAATAGCGTAGCTTTCTATTTTCTCGCAGTTTTTTTTATTTTAATTGTTCACAGGTTGTAATAGCTCTTAGGATTTATTCTTTCCGCACATCCCCCATTTGGATTATGTACTCCCCTCCCCGAAGCCATGTAATAGCTTAGGTTAATTTTTTGCTTTTACTTTCTGCACCTTATAACTGCTTAGATGTATGCTAATAGGATTGTATGAAAAGATAACAACTGAACATAGCTCACTAACTCATGATTAAATAACTGAAAACAACACACTCTTATATATATCGCACTCATTCACCTCTAGGGTATGCCCCTCTTGGTTGCCTTACGAATAAATGGTTGTGTCCCTCGAATAATAAAGGTACCAATAGCAAACGTCCCTCGATTCAAAAATCATCAAAGATCATGGTCCCTCGATGTCCCTCGAACTGTTGCCTACGAATACATGATCTAGTCCCTTGAACTGTTGCCTACGAAAAAGAGATGATTGTCCCTTCGAATTTGCTAATGGTACCTCTACCCTGTTGCCTTCAACGACCATACGATGACCCTTCGATGACCCGCACGTCCAATATAACAAGGATTTCCTACTTCTATATAGTATGGATAATCCTGGGAATCGTAAAAAGCATAGAAAAAGACCAATCTAGGGTAGTGCTCTTAATATGCCTAGCTCTATTAAAAAACATCTTTTCAACACTTTTTCAAAGACTAAGGCTACGCATTTACGCTAAAGTCCTTATGTCCCTTTTCAATTCAAAACAAACAAAACAAACATGAGCTAAGTAAATTAAGAGCCCGTAGATAACTACGGATGAAAAGAGTGCTTGCACCTTCCCTTTTCATAACTTACCCCCCGAGCCCGCTTTCTTTCAAAAGGGTCTTTTTCTGTACTTTTTGCCCTTCCTAACATTGGACAAAATAAAAGTCGGTGGCGACTCATGCTCACCGCAACATTGTTGCATATTAAAAATAAAAGTCAGTTCACCGAGTTACAGAACTGGCGACTCTGCTGGGGAGTCTTTAAGAGGGGTTTACCTTAGGGCTTAGTTCATGATAATGTTTTTAATTGTTTGTTTGTATGCTTTATTCTTAAAGGTTGTTTGGGATTGTTCTGTGTGAAAGATCCTACACCCGGATCTGAGTACCTTAAGAAAATGGCATGAGATCAAGGAGACTGCGCAGCGTATACTGATGTGGTTGATCTGATAGCCATCGTTAGTGTGACACATTGGTTTGTCCTGGTGTTCCTTGGGATCCGACTCGAGGAAATGCTTGGCTACCGCGTGGTGTCATTAAGCACTAATTCGCCCCTAGAACCTTAGTTGAACTAAACTTTGGCCTTTTAGAAAGTAGCGAGATGGCTGGCTTTGGTTCCGACTGAAGTTGGTTGATACTCGAAGCTACACTCATATGGACTGGACTTTCGGGACCTTCTCGGTTGGTGATTCGATCGCCGAACTGAGATAAGCGCCTTCGAGAAAGGTCAATGATATGAGCTCCCTAGAACCCGATCTTTTATAGGACAGGTTGAGCCAACTAAACTTCAGTGGGGAAGGTACTTACCTATGAACTTCATACGAGCCTCTAAACTTAAGGACGCTTGTGTGACTTGCTTGTGTGTGCTGCTAACCCTTGGGTTTTCTCGCAGGATTTGTTTATACCCTAACCGTTTGGTTTCCTTGCAGGATTTGTGTATACCCTAACCGTTTGGTTTCCTTGCAGGATTTGTTTATACCCTGAACGTTTGGTTTCGTTGTAGGATTTGTTTATACCCTAACCAATTGGTTCCCTTGCAGGATTTGTGTGTATGCTAACAACTTGAACTCTTTGTAGGACTTACTCGTCCTCATCACCTAACTAACCTTTTTCAAGGATCTCAAGTATTTAGGGCGCGAAATTCCAGGTGCCATCATCAAGAGCCAGATTCCTAACAAGGGGCAGGAGGATTTATTTTCCTCTAGCCAGATACCTTCAAACTCAAAGGTACAATTCCTATCAAGGGGCAAGGGGATTTATTTTCCTCTAGCCATATGCCTTCACAATCAAAAGTACTGTACCCCGAATCAGAGGCTATGACCCACTGGATATGGTGAGCCTGATTCTTAAAGAAGGACGTTCAAAGATGGAAGTCGAAGTTCTTCAACAAAGCTGCAACTACATTTCAATGTTGCAAATTGGGTTCCAAAAAGATCCTTGAAAACATTGCATATGCATTTGCATTCAAATCATTGCATAACAGGTTTCCAGACAACGAGCTTCTCATTTTCTGCCTCAAATCCCTAAAGCTTGATACTTACAACTCCTTTGTGGCTTCGTCAGAATCTTCTTCTTAGAAGTAATCTGTAGTTCAGATACGAACGCTGGGTTTGGTTTCCTCTCTAGGGCACTTGGTCAGTCAATCGATAATTGCCAACCAGTCCGAGATAAGGTACAAGACTTGATTGATGCAAAGGCTATCATATTCACACCTGCAGGCCAGATTTGAAGTTCTCCTTCGACTCAATGGACCTTCTGAAGCAATAAGTCCATACGGAAAAAATCTCCTCAATGTTGGCAATTCGTAATTTCTCATGCATTTTCATGCGTAATCTTTCTTGTTCTTGTTAATACTGTCTATATGCAATACTTGTTTGTTTTTGAACTATAATAACGATGCATTGGATGTGTTTGTCTTGTAAAAATTCATTCGCTCTCGCTCTAATATGTTCTTATTTGCTTGTGATACCAAGCTCTCTGTGATAAAGCATGATGACTCTGAAGGGAGAATGACGAACACATAATACCAATAATCTCAAATGGTGTGCTTTCGAGTAAAACCCTGTTGATGATGTACAGGCATTGTTTCAAATTCCCAAACACTGGAGATATAAGGAAGTTAATCCCTTGTCAACCCCTTTGAGCCTTGAAGTAGGAGTTTTCTTTTCTATACGAAAAAACCCTCATATTTAACCCAGGGGCAGGGTAGTGCTCAGTTAACTTGATCGAGCATTCAACATTCATCAGGAGCACGCATCCAAGGATACAACAATGGCTACCTTTCAAAATATTGAGGAAAAGTCAATACCAGAATGGTCATCCCTCGTCAATCAAAAATGAGGCAGTCACAATATTTCCAATCAATCGAAGACGTCTCAGGGTCACATGATTTGTGCAAAAAAAAAAAAAAAAGAATGAAAAAAAAGAAGAAAAGAAAAGAAAGTTTGCTGAGTCAACAACTCGAAACAAGTGACTTAGGCAAAAGTTAGGGCATCCCGCTGGACGTCAAACCCGGAATTCAAAAGAATTTGTCCAGGCAAGAGTTAGGGAAACAAAAAAGATCCTCAACAAAAGGGAAAAGTCGTGTGACTATAAATTCAAGATCATGTGATCAGACACCAAGAACAAGATGTATAGTGATTGCCATGACCAAACACCTCATTGATTCCTCAATCATCTCAAACTCCTCTTGAAGAATGAACGCTCACATCGAGTTAACTGAGCTGAGGTTGGAGAACATCACGAAGGGGGTGGGCACCAATAAAATTTCGAGCCTAAAAATCCTTTCTTCTAAAAACCGTGAACCTGGCCACGTTACAACCTTTAAAAGTCCTAATTGAGGCAGGGTTAATTCGAAAGCATACTGTAACGATAATACGGTAAACTGACTCCTAGGAGTTTTGCTAAACACTTGAGTTGGTATTGCGCCACCTTTCATAAAAAAAATCGATGTTTTGACATCCTTTCAAAAATTTCTTTTTTGAACTTCAAGACAAACATGAACTTTGCATTAGAATTATGTTTCTCATAATAAACATTCTTTGCATATGAACAAGTACTTGACACCAGGAAAGCTTACATCATAAACTGGAGATGAAAATTTTAATCCTTTCAAGGGACAAGTTGTCTTCAAAACTCCGTTGAGTTCGAGCGAGAATATCTCAAATTCTGATCACCCTCAGGGGCACAAAATAAGTTGGATACTCCGTTGGCCAATCAGGTCAAGATTTGAAGAATCTCTCAGAAGTGTTGAACAATCAGGGGCATTCACCCAAGCATAGTTGAAAATTACCTCCAACCCGAATTAATCAGGGGCATTGTTCCTAAGTTCATGATACTGGGGCATGTTGCTTATAACAGCACAAATCTCAAGAAGCCCTCCCGATATGCATGCTTCAGAAGTGCTCCGAGAAGCAAAAATATCTCCTACGACGGACTCAATTGGCTAAAACGCCAATACGTACGAAGGGCGTGACATGTTATTATCCAATTCATCTGGGGAAGTCAAGTCGAGATTCAAATAATCTCTCAAAGGCGCTGAAGAGCTAGGGATTTAATTTCCCCGCAAAACACTGATACAATTTATTGTCATCATTAACAACATTTTCATTCATACATCATACATCTCATGGCATATGCATAACAGTCTCATTCATTTCAAAAAACATACAATACATACATCATGACATTGCATAAAACCAACTTTATCTTTCGGGTTGACCAATCGGTCAGGCAACTATCGTCAACAAAATTAAATGCAGCCTAAGGTATGGCTCTTTCAGATATGGTCTAATGAATGACTCGTTCTGACATCCTTCATCAGATATGGTCTAATGTACGACCCGTTCTGGTATTCCTCTTCAGATATGGTTTAATGAATAACTCGTTCTGATGTCCTACTTCCAGATATGGTCTAATGTACGACCCGTTCTGGTATTCCTCTTCAGATATGGTTTAATGAATAACTCGTTCTGATGTCCTACTTCCAGATATGGTCTAATGTACGACCCGTTCTGGTATTCCTCTTCAGATATGGTTTAATGAATAACTCGTTCTGATGTCCTACTTCCAGATATGGTCTAATGTACGACCCGTTCTGGTATTCCTCTTCAGATATGGTTTAATGAATAACTCGTTCTGATGTCCTACTTCCAGATATGGTCTAATGTACGACCCGTTCTGGTATTCCTCTTCAGATATGGTTTAATGAATAACTCGTTCTGATGTCCTACTTCCAGATATGGTCTAATGTACGACCCGTTCTGGTATTCCTCTTCAGATATGGTTTAATGAATAACTCGTTCTGATGTCCTACGCCAGAAATGTTCCAGAAGCTTGAACCCCGGATAATCTGAGATCTACGACAGAAATGTTTCGGAAGCTCGAACCCCGAAAATCTATGAATCTCCATCCGAGATATACGTTTGGAAGCTTGAACCCCAAACATTCTGAAGATCTATCATATACACACGCTGGGAAACATGACCCCCCCACTCAGCTAGATGGCATCTCTAAGCCCATCTCCGTTAAAAGTCCCTGCATCTGCAAGGGCAAATTTCTTGGTATTCTAGTGTTCAATCCTCTTCTACCTTCAGATCACGATTGGCAGACGTGCCAATCTACCTCTTCAGGTTTAAGAAGATTGAACAGGGGCAGCTGTCATACCCCAAAATTTGCCCACACTTTTTAGTGACAAAAATTTTCAAACTTATTTTCAAAATTGGATTTTATAAAATCTTGGGTTCATTTACATCCTGAATTTTGTAAATATTCGATTCAAATTCTATTTTAAAATATAGTAGTTTACTCTTAAAATTGCTTATATTTTAATAAATAGAAAATGCTGGCCGATACTTCATACACTTTCAATTGGCTTTTTATTTCAAATAAATAATATAGCTCAGTTGGTTAGGAAGTAAGGCTTACATACAAAAGGTCACGGGTTCAATTCCCGCTTGGTGCATTTCCATCTTTTTAAACTTTTTTTAATCTTTTTTGCACCTGGACGCACCTGGACACAAGTACGACCAGGTTCTTAATCTTGTGGATCAAAAAGGTCCATGGGCCTTTGGGTTGGATCATTTCCTTTTTAGGAGTGGTTTTAACCTAATTCTCAGTCTATAAATAGAGCACTCCACACTCTTCCTTTCTCACTAACAATTTTCTAATCCTAATCAACAAATTTCTAACAATTCTCCTACTTTTTCATTCACTAACAATTTTCTAATCCTAATCAACAAATTTCTAACAATTCTCCTACTTTTTCATTCACTAACAATTTTCTAACCCTCAATCAACAATAATCAACAATCTCTGCATAAACACTCAAAGTTTTACAAATCTTTTTTTTTCTTTTTCAAAACCTTTTCAAAAGTTTTTTTTTAAAAACCTTTTTGGCCGATGATTTACATATGAGGCCGTCCTCTTATTTTCGACTTTTACCCGTATGATGAATATTATCTGATGGTATACATTTTTAAAACTTTCTTTTTATTTATTTTGGAGGCCAAATTATGATTAAGGTTTTATCCATTCTCGTGGTTATACATTTTCTAACATATTTTTGGTCACCCTATTTCTAACACTCTGATGACACATAATAAGAACCTTTCTTTTAAGCTCAATATCATTTTCACTTGTTATAATAAAAACCGCCTTCAATTTCCATCATTCGTCCATCCAATACTAATTTCTTTCAAACTTACTGACATGTAGAAACTTGTTAAATCCCTTTCAATAGTTTCATAAAGAAAGTTCCTAAACCATACAAGATTTAAGTCAAGTAACCTGTAAAATTCCAGTGTACAATTTAAACTTTTTTTTAAATACACCATACTCATGTAATTAAACTAACACCATCACAATCATTATCATAAGGTCAAGGATCTCAAATTGAAAAAGAAACTGAAAAATAACAACAACAATCTGTTCTTTTTTTGTTATAAACAGGTAGCAATAAATTTGGGACAACCGCAAAGAACACCGACGTCCTCCGCCGCGAACAGTGTCATCATCATCACCGATCTGCATCCAGGCTTCCACGATGGAGCTTGATACGGCCAGATCCCGTCGCCGCACGCAGTCGAACCACCACGGTGATCCACTTCAATCACCGGACCTCCACGCTCAACCTACACGCGCCGCAAACCCATGACACAAAACCTCCCTCTCCGATCTACAGCCCAAAATGCATCCGATTAATCATTATGTCTTGATTTCATTGTTTTTACTCTGTTGTTGGCTCTTTGTTTATACCGGGCATGGATATAGAAGAAGATATTATTCTGTTTTTGGTTCTTTGTTTGTGCAGGGTATGGATACAGAAGAAGAAATGCAGAGAGAACCAATTGAAAAAGAAGAAACACAGTCAAGGCAAGGGAAGGAGGTTGGACCGAATTAGGAAAGAAGTGGACCGGCTGCACCACTTAAATTTTAGGGTTTATTTTGTCTTCTTATGGTTTGGGCTTGAGGCCCAGCGAATCACTACCTGCACCATATCGTACAACGCCTACGCCTCTCCCAAGACTGATTCAAATGATTATGGGCCTTCCTTCAAAGATCCAGCGAATTTCTCTTTTATTTTTCCTAATAACCTTGCTTTCTTTAACAAAAATAATAACAATAAAAAACATAAAAAATTAGACATTAGTTTTTTAAATTAAACTTAACTTAGGCATACTTTTAGACCTTAGAATTAATTTAATTAATTAGAGTTTAAGATTTAGGTTTTTTAATCAACTTAATTTCACTTATTTAGGATTAGATTTAATCACTACTAACATTTCTTCTAAAAAAAAAATACTAACATCAAAACTTTCTTCTTTTAACGATTATTTTTTCCGCTATTTTTATTTTTTAGAAAATTGTATAGGTCGCACTATCAATTGTAATAGCGTAGCTTTCTATTTTCTCGCAGTTTTTTTTATTTTAATTGTTCACAGGTTGTAATAGCTCTTAGGATTTATTCTTTCCGCACATCCCCCATTTGGATTATGTACTCCCCTCCCCGAAGCCATGTAATAGCTTAGGTTAATTTTTTGCTTTTACTTTCTGCACCTTATAACTGCTTAGATGTATGCTAATAGGATTGTATGAAAAGATAACAACTGAACATAGCTCACTAACTCATGATTAAATAACTGAAAACAACACACTCTTATATATATCGCACTCATTCACCTCTAGGGTATGCCCCTCTTGGTTGCCTTACGAATAAATGGTTGTGTCCCTCGAATAATAGAGGTACCAATAGCAAACGTCCCTCGATTCAAAAATCATCAAAGATCATGGTCCCTCGATGTCCCTCGAACTGTTGCCTACGAATACATGATCTAGTCCCTTGAACTGTTGCCTACGAAAAAGAGATGATTGTCCCTTCGAATTTGCTAATGGTACCTCTACCCTGTTGCCTTCAACGACCATACGATGACCCTTCGATGACCCGCACGTCCAATATAACAAGGATTTCCTACTTCTATATAGTATGGATAATCCTGGGAATCGTAAAAAGCATAGAAAAAGACCAATCTAGGGTAGTGCTCTTAATATGCCTAGCTCTATTAAAAAACATCTTTTCAACACTTTTTCAAAGACTAAGGCTACGCATTTACGCTAAAGTCCTTATGTCCCTTTTCAATTCAAAACAAACAAAACAAACATGAGCTAAGTAAATTAAGAGCCCGTAGATAACTACGGATGAAAAGGGTGCTTGCACCTTCCCTTTTCATAACTTACCCCCGAGCCCGCTTTCTTTCAAAAGGGTCTTTTTCTGTACTTTTTGCCCTTCCTAACATTGGACAAAATAAAAGTCGGTGGCGACTCATGCTCACCGCAACATTGTTGCATATTAAAAATAAAAGTCAGTTCACCGAGTTACAATGTCACACTTCGTCAGCCAAGAAGTAAACGCTATTGAAGATGAAGGAGTGTTCATGAACCATATCATTCAGCCATATCCAGATGAAATTCCACCCATTTCCATGGGAATGTGGGATGCTGTTCAAGAACCAAACGGCGGGTATAATTATCAGTATGCCACACCTCAGAATTCTTATATTGCTATGGACGACCTTACCCCGACTGGATGGGGTGGTCAAATTGGAAATGACGAAAGTTTCACAAGTCCCGTCACTGAGCAATATCAAAATCCACCCAAAGAAGTATGGGACACGCTAGGAGAACCCAGCGGCAAATATGACTATATGGTGAAATATTCTGCTCCTCCAAGCTCACAAATTGCTATGAGAGACATTGTCCCAACTGGATGGGATGAACATTACGATGACAATTTCGCTTTCGAAGAAGCCAGAGAAATATCAAATAGCGAGGGTTGCTTTTTATCAGCGTACACTCCTCATCAAGATGCACAAGTCTCTATTCAAAACATCATCCCGACTGCATGGGACGGCCTTATCGAGCACCTCGCTCAACCAACAGAGATATCTCAGCCTGGGCTCTCGTATCCAGCAGAGTATATCACTTATCCCGAAGGAACACCGGCTCATTTTCCCACTAATGAAATCAATGCTGTGGAAGATGAAAAAGACAACTGCAACTAGAACAGCTGGGTACCCCCTGCTCAAAACAGTGGATTGAACAACTGGAAAGCTGAGGATGTGATCTCCTTTGACCAGGAGTAAATGCCATTTCCTGTTTCTTTGTGTATATTGTGCAAAGATAAAAGTGGTTCCTGAACAATCGAACCATGAGCTTGAAAGTCGTGTGCCTTAGCACACCGGTCCTTCTATAAGGGCTTATCATATCATGATCATGTGCATTCAATAAAATCATGGGACGCTTGCATATTTAAATTTTGTGATCCTTTTTCCTTCTTTCTTTGCTTTCTAATAGCTATGTTTTTTTTTTCTTCACACACACTCACATAATTAACTTGCAGATTCACATACACTTTGGATCCAGTCAACAACGATTCTGCTATTGCCCGTCATGACTTTGAAAGTCCGATCTACCAAACTGAGGACGAAAGTGAGGAAGATTGTGAAGTGCCAAGAGAACTTGCAAGGCTGCTAGAACAAGAAGACAAGGCCATACAGCCTCATGAGGAGCCAATTGAGGTCATCAACTTGGGCAGCAACGAAGAAATGAAAGAAGTCAAAATAGGGGCTGATTTAGAACACAGCGTCAAGCAAAGACTGATTCAAATGCTGCGAGACTATGTCGAGATATTCGCCTGGTCCTATGAGGATATGCCAGGCCTTGACACAGACATTGTAGTTCATCGCCTGCCAATCAAAGAAGGTAGCACTCCGGTCAAACAGAAACTACGAAGGAGTAGGCCTGATATGTCAAAAAAGATCAAAGACGAGGTTGAAAAACAGTTTAATGCCGGATTCCTAAAAGTTGTAAGTTATCCTCCTTGGATAGCTAACATCGTCCCTGTACCTAAAAAAGACGGGAAAGTCAGAATGTGCGTGGACTACAGAGATCTGAACCGGGCAAGCCCCAAAGATGATTTCCCTTTACCACACATTGATGTACTGGTTGACAATACCGCACAATGCAAGGTATTCTCCTTTATGGACGGATTCTCAGGGTACAATCAAATCAAGATGGCACCCGAAGACATGGAAAAAACAACTTTCACAACACCCTGGGGAACCTTTTGTTACAAAGTAATGCCCTTTGGTTTGAAAAACGCAGGTGCAACCTATCAGCGTGCAATGGTAGCGCTATTTCATGATATGATTCATAAAGAAATAGAGGTGTATGTCGATGACATGATTGCAAAATCCAACACCGAGGAAGAACATCTGGGTCATTTACACAAGTTGTTTGACAGACTCAACAAATACAAGTTGCGACTGAACCCAAATAAGTGTACCTTTGGAGTAAGATCCGGCAAACTCTTGGGTTTCATCGTCAGCAGCAAAGGTATTGAGGTGGATCCCGCCAAGGTTAAAGCCATTCAAGAAATGCCTATACCTCGTACCGAGAAACAAGTCAGAGGATTCTTGGGACGTCTAAACTACATCGCCCGATTCATTGCCCACATGACTACTACTTGTGTGCCGATCTTCAAACTGCTGAAGAAATATCAAGTGGAAAGGTGGAATGACAAATGCCAGTTAGCCTTTGACAAAATCAAAGAATATCTCCAAAAACCTCCAATCTTGTTGCCACCTGTGGAAGGCAGACCTCTGATAATGTACCTAACTGTGTTAGAAGACTCAATGGGGTGTGTACTAGGGCAACATGACGAATCCGGCCGAAAGGAGCACGCAATCTACTATCTTAGCAAAAAGTTTGCCGATTGTGAAACAAGATACTCACTACTCGAAAAAACTTGTTGTGCCTTAGCTTGGGCAGCTCGCCGACTAAGACAGTACATGCTAAATCACACCACTTTCCTAATCTCCAAGATGGATCCCATCAAATACGTGTTCGAAAAACCTGCTCTCTCCGGAAGAACAGCGAGATGGCAAATGATCTTAACAGAATATGACATTCAATACACTTCACAAAAAGCAATCAAAGGAAGTGTGGTAGCTGATCATCTGGCTCATCAAGCAGTGGATGATTATCAAGCATTGAACTTTGACTTCCCAGACGAAGACATTATGCTAGTCAATAACTACAAACAATCAGGACCAGAAGAAGGACCCGAGCCAGGATCCCGGTGGACTATGGTTTTGACGGAGCTTCTAATGCACTTGGCAATGGCATCGGAGCTGTGATCATTTCCCCCACAGGAGGTCACACACCATTCACTGCCAGGTTATGCTTCAATTGCACTAACAATATAGCCGAATACGAAGCATGTATTCTGGGTCTTAAAGCTGCAATCGATCTAAGAATCAAATTCCTGGAAGTCTACGGAGACTCGGCCTTGGTAATCTACCAAGTCAAAGGGGAATGGAACACGAAGCACCCAAATCTAATTCCTTACAAAGAATATGTGCTGAGCTTGATTCCTTACTTCGAGGAAATCACTTTCGAACACATCCCACGCGAGGAAAATCAACTAGCTGATGCTTTAGCTACCATGTCATCCATGTTCAAAGTCAGGTGGGACAACGAGGCGCCTATGATCACCATTTACAGGCAAGATGAACCATCTCATTGCAATGAGATCAATACCGAAGGAACCGAGGAAAAACCATGGTTCTATGAAGTCAAAAGATATCTCGAAGCTCAGGAGTACCCTGAAGGGGCATCCATTAACGACAGAAAGTTTCTAAGGAGATTTGCTGCCAAATTCTTCCTAAGCAATGGAACCCTATACAAACGCAACCATGACTCGACTTTACTTCGTTGTGTAAACAAGAAGGAAGCAGAACAGATCATGGAAGAAATACACAATGGTGCCTTCGGTACTCATTCCAGTGGACATACAATGGCTAAAAAAATCCTGAGAGCAGGTTATTACTGGTCTACCATGGAAACAGACTGCCATCATCACTCCCGAACATGTCACAAATGCCAGATATACGCTGACAAAGTACATGTACCTCCAGTTCCATTAAGCGTCCTCACGGCTCCTTGGCCTTTTGCAATGTGGGGTATTGATATGATTGGAGAAATCAAACCTACTGCCTCCAATGGACATCGCTTTATCCTGGTCGCTATTGACTACTTCACAAAGTGGGTAGAAGCAGCTTCATTTGCTTATGTTACCAAGAATGTGGTAGCCCGGTTCATCAAATACAATCTCATTTGTCGGTACGGTATCCCTGAACGGATTATCACGGACAATGGCACAAATCTAAACAACAGAATGATTACTGAACTTTGCACACAGTTCAAGATCAAACATCATAATTCTTCTCCATATCGACCAAAGATGAACGGCGCGGTGGAAGCTGCCAACAAGAACATCAAGAAAATCATACAAAAAATGACAGTAACCTACAAAGACTGGCATGAGATGTTGCCTTTTGCTCTTCATGGTTATCGCACATCTGCGCGTACTTCAACAGGGGCAACTCCATTCTCCTTAGTCTATGATATGGAGGCAGTTCTTCCGATTGAAATTCAGATTCCTTCCCTAAGGATTATGAAAGAAGCCAATCTAGACGAAGACGATTGGATTCAAACATGGTTGGACCAGATAAACTTTATTGATGAGAAAAGGCTCGCAGCTATTTGTCATGGTCAGCTATACCAAAAGCGTATGATCAAAGCCTTCAACAAAAAAGTCAAAAGTCAAGCATACCAAACTGGTGGCTTGGTTGTCAAACGCATCATCTTACCACAAGGTGATCCTAGAGGCAAATGGACTCCCACCTACGAGGGACCATTCATAATCAAGAAAATATTCTCCGGCGGCGCCATGTTGCTTACCACCATGGATGGCGAGGATTTCCCACATCCTGTGAATGCTGACATAGTCAAAAAATACTTCTCTTAAAAAAAAAAAGAAAAAACAGCTCGCTAAGTTGAAAACCTGAAAGGGCAACTTAGGCAAAAAAATGAGCGTCTCGGTGGATTGAAAACCCGAAAGGGCGGTCCAGGCAAAAATTAGAGACTAAACAAATACTATCCCGGTAGGCTGAAAACCTGAAGGGGCAGCCTAGGCAAAAGTTAGGGAATGAAGCATACAACTGTGTTCCGTTCAGCTGCCTACTCACCATCAAGATTCAACACCTCAAAGACACCGATCAGTCCAATCACCTTCTTCCAACAAGTGAGGGATGAGATGCTCGAAGACAGATTGGCAATAGCAGAGTTGAAACTTGACTGGATCGTTCTCACATAGCTATTTATCTTTATAAATATTTTCCAAAACTTTCTGACAGTTTCCTACTTCTAGGATTGTTGTCTCCCTGTGCTAACCCGCCTATCATGGCTCTTTTCAATGCAGCTTTTTCATAAATCACTATTTTCACTTTTTCTGTTTAGATACGTAAGCGTCCCAATGATAATTTTGAATGAACATGTGCATTTGAATATGATTGATGTTTACCAGGAAAAACAGGAACAGCATTCAGGAAATGTTCCAGCCAGCTGGATATCATTCCATCAGAAGAAAATCCCCAAGGGAAACGCATTTCTCAGCAAATTCCTCAAAAAGATTTTCTCTTCAAAAGAAGTCTTATCCCCCAGCAGGGTTGTTCCAGATTACTATCTTCAGAAGGTGTGATCCCTGCACCCGGACTTGGTCAGATAGTGCATCGGAGGATTATGCATCTTCCTCATTCCCATTTGAAAGGGCATCAGAACTTCCAGTTACCTTTGATTCCCCAAGCAGTAGTCAAAGATCCTTCAACAGGATACCCGGGTTCTCAAAGAATTTCCCCAGCCAAGGGTACTCAAACAAGACAAAAGATCATCAACGATCACAATATAGTCATATCCAGATGACTGGCGGAAATTTATTTTCCCAAATAGAAGCTTGACATCACATTCATACATTCATACATTCATACATTCATACATTCATACATTCATACATCATATTCATACATCATGCATCATGCGCATATTCATACACAACATAACATGCATATTTCTCCGGGAATATCTCACATTTACATGCATCATAAACATTGCATATCACTAACTTGATTTTTCAGGTAAACGGATATCTTCAACAAAGATGTTCTCAATCACATACAGTGTTCACCTGAATTCCATGAACAGTTCTCTCAGATATAATCAAGCCGAAGATCCATTCTGATCACTTACCAACTCAAAAACAAGCATCACAGATCAAAAGCGATACCTCACACGGTTCCAGAACGATCTAACATTGCAGATCTAAAGTGATACCTCAGACGGTTCCAGAACGATCTAGCATCACAGATCTAAAGCGATACCTCAGACGGTTCCAGAACGATCTAACATTGCAGATCTAAAGCGATACCTCAGACGGTTCCACAATGATCAACTTTCAAAATCTAAAAGCGAAAAACTTTGGACAAGTTCCGTAACGATTATCTTCCAAGACTTAAAGCGGTAACCTTGGACGGTTCCGAAACAGTCAACACAAAGACTTTCAAATCCTTCATCAAGATATAATCAATGGATTCATTCTGATGAACAAACCATCAACACATTTACCAGGTGGCATCTGAAAGCCCATCTCAGGTAATGTTTCAATCTGCCAACAACACTTCGCAGACGACATTCAAATGCAACTTCCAACATCTCTTCTGATCAAGGTAAGTGCAAATTTTCAGGGCATCTAAATATTCAATCATCTTCTACCTTCAGATTTCAGACAATCTCTTCAGGTTTAAGAAGATTGAATAGGGGCAACTGTTATACCCCAAAATTTGCCCACATATTTTTCAAGAAAACTCCAATCTGAAAATTAAGAGTCTCATATAATCATGGATTTTTATTTCAACAAATATCCTGACATATGAAATACTTAGTTTTTAGAATTTTTCTTATACAGTAATTTGGCTTGCAGTTGAATTTATTCTTACGCAAACGCCAAATACTGTTTATTACTTCACACATGCTATTTATTTATTTACAGATAAATAGTACTGACGCAATTGGTACAGAGTTAAATCTTTTTGCAGGCGCAGAATCAGGAAACTCAGACTGTACTGGTAACAAGTAGATTATTATTATCTTTTGTTTCCCACTAATTTTGTACTATATTCCATTATTTTCAAAAATCTTTTCAAATCTCTTTTTCAAAAATCAAATCTCTCTTTTTTCCAACACTATCTCCACTTTCTTTCAAATCTTATTTCCACTCAAATTTTCCTTTTGTACGGAATCACACTATTCCCCAACGTCTCTATCCTTCTTTCCATTCTATAAATACCTCCCATTTTCTTCCATAAAATCTCACATCAAATTCTAATTCATTTCTCAAATTTCCACTTCATAATCCATCTTCTCTTCTTCCCTGACAAGAATGGCAAAATGGATAGAGACACTGTTTCTTACAGTCATCACCATTGCTACGGTGATCATGACTTTCTTCTGCCTGCATAGTCCTGAAGAGTGTGGACTTGCAATGGTTATGCTCCCAATCATCTACATGTTATTGTTCATAGCATGGGTCATTAATCGTCATTTTTAAAATTTGCCGTATTTCTTATTTCTTAAATGTACCGTTTATTCGTCGTACTGTTCAATATAGTATGTGATATTTGTACTCTCAGTATTAAATGTTGTACTATTTGTCATAATATTGCTTAATTACTAAGATAATATTTTGTGTGTTTTCTGCCAGTCAAATATTCCTATTTCTGTGCATTAAATGATTTTCAGGGTTATTATCGGTAATTTTGCCCGCATACCGTAAATATTAGTTATTTATTATGTCTGTGTTTTTCTAACAAGTCATGTAAATAAACTTTCATTTTTCACATAAAACAAAAACAAAAACAACAAAAAAGAAAATTAACTTTGACTGTTGATTTTCCACTCTAACTGCTACATCAATACCTGGACAGTCAGTCGACAGCCAAACTGCTGGCAGTACAATTCTCAGTGTTTTGTACCATCAATCAAATCAATCTTTCACAATTCAAAATTCCAAGATCTTTTGTGCTATAAGTCTTCTGAATATCACGCGATTAGCAGAGACTCAACACTGCACAAAAATCAGGTACGCTTAACTGTCTCCTACACAAACAGTCCCTAATCAGGGTTTTTTCTTGTTTTTACAGGAGCAACAAGTTTTTGAGAGCTCAAATGGATTTCATACACATCCATATATCTCAAAGTACCATCATACAAATTTTCAAACTTCAACTCACTCAGACGCACCGTCAGCAGCTCAAACAGTCAACAGACGACCCGTTTGACCAAAAAAGTCAACAGACAGTCAAAAATGAAATTTTTTGTCAAAGTCCATATTTTGTCAAAGGATTCATCATTTGATCATTGGATGATCATAATTCATCAAGGAAAGATCAAAAATCAACAAAACTCTAAGATTCAAAATTAGGGTTTTTGCCTGAAAAGTCAACTCAACTTTGACTGATCATAACTCTCTCATCCTTCATCCAAAAAATTCAAACAAAAGCTCATTTTGAAGGAAATTCAATTATCTTTCAAATGCAATTGATCCCATGGTCATTGCATTCACCATTTGAAAAATATGACCAAAGACATTACAGGTCATTTTCAAAGTCAACAAAAAGACACTTTTTTCAAAAGGACACACAAGGAGCATCAAAAATCATTTTGACATGAGACCAAAGGCATTGGTTAGAGGACTCTTTGAGGTTTCCAAAAAGTGCAAGATCTCCTTCATATGACAAAAATTGAAGGATTTACACCTTGTTAAAGTTGGCTAAATTCTGGAAAATGCATGAAACCAACATTGTTCAAAATTGCATTTTTTCCAAAAGGGGCCAAGTTTTTATGGTTCAAACATCTTTGCCATGTTACTATGGGCCTCCCACGACCAAGACTAAGCCCATACCTTTTTTTATCCATTTTTGCATGATTTTATCTTACTTTAAGATTAAAATTAAAAGGAAAATGCATGGATAATGGTAGCTTAACTTCCAAGCATGACTCACCCCTAAGGAATCTTCATCTTCTGCAGAGAATTGAAGGGCAAGGCAGGTGCATTGAAGGAGAGCAAGACTTGGTCAATTTTTCAAAGGTTTTTAATATTAAAAAACCAAAGTTTCAACAAAGGCAACTAAGGCACATATTAGCTTCAATTCTAAGCACACATAGCTTATAAATAAGCTATCTTAGTTCAGTAGCAAAGGAGAGACGAGTTCAGAAGCATACATAGCTCATACACTCTTGTAACCACTTGAAACTTTTTAAAGAAATTTCAAATTCGAATTTTTAATTTCAGTCCATTTCAATACAAACTAAGCATTCAAACATCATCCTTGAACATCACTGAAACTATCCCAATCAATTGCAAGCCTTGAAGCTCACTAAATCGAGCTATACAGGTCATAATTTGTTCAAACCTAAATCAACTTGTATCTGGTTATTCACGCATGCTTAGCAAGATGTAGACATATAATTAAGTTTGGTTTGAGGTGTAGATCATTTCTGGAAACTTAATTGAAGTTTGAACACGTATACACGAAACCACCATTCTAGGGTTCTTCATCTCAAAATTAGGGTTTTCCAAATTAGGCAAAATTACAGGTTCTAAATAGCACCATTAAGTTCGCGTGAACAATACGAACTCAACCATACCATCGCGCCAAATTTATACTCACGTTTGCTTGTATTCGCTATTATTACCAGGTGTAAAAGATTGTTTTTTTTACACCACCTGCAAATGAACGGTGTAAAAACCCATCTGAAGGTTGAAGATGATGCGTGGCGCCCTCTGATTCGCTGGGAGGCGCGCGCGTGTTTTTTTTAAACTGACTTTGAATTCAGTGTTTTGCAGGTGTTCCACGTGCTATGGTCCCTCACCATCTGGGCCTTCTGATCCATCCATCAGCTCATCCAACGCATCAGAACACGCATGCACATCATACTCCCTCATTTAATTTCCATACAGGATCAGTATCCTTTTATTTCTATTTTATTTTCTATTTTATTTTAATTTCTTTGTTAAATTAATTAAAAATAGTTTTAAAAATCCAAAAAATACGCAAAAAATATTTTTAGACTTCTAAAATAATATATTATTTTCTGAAATAAAAATATTTTATTTTTCTTCAAAATTTTAATATTTTGCATAATTATTTAGTATATATTTATATATTTGTTTTTTAATTATTCTAACCAATCAAAAAATCATAAAAAAAAATGTTCTTTGTGTTAAATATTGTTTATATATTATAAACTAATTTTGTACATATTTTGAATAATTTTATCTTTAAGTTTTAATTATTTGTATAATTATTTGCATAATTATGTTTTAATTAACTTAAATCAATTTCAAATCAATTCCAAAAATTCCAAAAAAACTAGTTTTGTTTTAAAATTAATTGACAAATATTTTGTACATATTTTTGAACTTATTTCTAGGTTTAAATCTATTTTCATCTTTTTTCTTCATTTTAATTTAATTAATCATGCATTAATTATAATTAAAATAAATCATAAAAAAATCCAAAAAAACATGCCTTTTATTTTTCTTGCAATTTAAATTCCTAGATAAATGTATAGGATGTCAAATTGATGTAAATAGGCTAGTTTACATTTCCCGCACAATCGATGTAATAGCGTAGATTTACTTTCCGCACTTTACATTTCCGCATTTTAATTTCCCGCACATATATAAACTGCGTGTATGTCAAAGATAAAATTGAACCGTTAGATCACTAACTTCAAAGATAAATATCTGAATCCAATCACAATCACACTTGCACCTCTTCAGGTAATACCCTTCTCATTCTTTCAAAATCAAAGTCAAATTCTACTGTTTTGAGTACAAAATCGAACCTTGCTTTTATATCCGGTGAAAGGATAGATTTTTAAAGGAAATAGGATAAAGACCTTACAACTCAGGGTAGACCTCCTAGTTTGCTTGCTCAAATCAACATAAACAAAATTCTCATACACTGTTGTTTTTCAAAACAAAACTTTCAAAAAAAGACAATACTTTGTGTACATCCAAACACGGATTATTACAAAGTTAACGTTCTTTTCAAAACATCTTTCGAAAGATAAACAAGCATTTTGTATACATCCACACACGGATCATTACAAAATTAAATTTACAAAAGTATTTGGGAACCACATATGAGCAATTTCAGAGCAATTGAAAAAATGATCGACAAACAATTGAGCTAAGCAAACTTAAGAGCCCATGGATAGCCATGGATACAAAGGGTGCTAACACCTTCCCTTTGTATAACCTACCCCCTTACCCAGAATTTCTTAAAGGTCTTTTTTCTGTGTCTTTTATAAACCTTTCCTTAATTGGATAAAATAAAAGGTCGGTGGCGACTCTGTGAATTTCAAAAATGCGAAAGCATTAAGCGATAAAAAAGAGTCAGTTCACGTATCTCTCCCGATCAGAGGTATGGCCCGGATTAAAAAAACGGAGGTCCACAGATGCCAAAGCCATGATTGAACAGGGTGATTGCACAGTATGGGGACAGCTTCCCGATATACCCTACAAGTCTGACAAGCTAGGCCTGGGCTATGACAGTGAAAATCAAAAGAATGATCAAGGTCCTCGTTCTGGAGGATTAATGTCACACTTCGTCAGCCAAGAAGTAAACGCTATTGAAGATGAAGGAGTGTTCATGAACCATATCATTCAGCCATATCCAGATGAAATTCCACCCATTTCCATGGGAATGTGGGATGCTGTTCAAGAACCAAACGGCGGGTATAATTATCAGTATGCCACACCTCAGAATTCTTATATTGCTATGGAGGACCTTACCCCGACTGGATGGGGTGATCAAATTGGAAATGACGAAAGTTTCACAAGTCCCGTCACTGAGCAATATCAAAATCCACCCAAAGAAGTATGGGACACTCTGGGAGAACCCAGCGGCAAATATGACTATATGGTGAAATACTCCGCTCCTCCGAGCTCACGAATTGCTATGAGAGACATTGTCCCAACTGGATGGGATGAACATTACGATGACAATTTCGCTTTCGAAGAAGCCAGGGAAATATCAAATAGCGAGGGTTGCTTTCTATCAGCGTACACTCCTCATCAAGATGCACAAGTCTCTATTCAAAATATCATCCCAACTGCATGGGACGGCCTTATCGAGCATCTCGCTCAGCCAACAGAGATATCTCAGCCTGGGCTCTCGTATCCAGCAGAGTATATCCCTTATCCCGAAGGATCACCGGCTCATTTTCCCACTAATGAAATCAATGCTGTGGAAGATGAAAAAGACAACTGCAACTGGAACAGCTGGGTACCCCCTGCTCACAACAATGGATTGAACAACTGGAAAGCTGAGGATGTGATCTCCTTTGACCAGGAGTAAATGCCATTTCCTGTTTTCTTTGTGTATAATGTGCAAAGATAAAAGTGGTTCCTGAACAATCGAACCATGAGCTTGAAAGCCGTGTGCCTTAGCACACCGGTCCTTCTATAAGGGCTTATCATATCATGATCATGTGCATTCAATAAAATCATGGGACGCTTGCATATTTAAATTTTGTGATCCTTTTTCCTTCTTTCTTCGCTTTCTAATAGCTATGTTTTTTCTTCACACACACTCACATAATTAACTTGCAGATTCACATACACTCTGGATCCAGTCAACAACGATTCTGCTATTGCCCGTCATGACTTTGAAAGTCCGACCTACCAAACTGAGGACGAAAGTGAGGAAGATTTTGAAGTGCCAAGAGAACTTGCAAGGCTGCTGGAACAAGAAGACAAGGCCATACAGCCTCACGAGGAGCCAATTGAGGTCATCAACTTAGGCAGCAACGAAGAAAAGAAAGAAGTCAAAATAGGGGCTGATTTAGAACACAGCGTCAAGCAAAGACTGATTCAATTGCTGCGAGACTACGTCGAGATATTCGCCTGGTCCTATGAGGATATGCCAGGCCTTGACACGGACATCGTAGTTCATCGCCTGCCAATCAAAGAAGGTAGCACTCCAGTCAAACAGAAACTACGAAGGAGTAGGCCTGATATGTCAAAAAAGATCAAAGACGAGGTTGAAAAACAGTTCAATGCCGGATTCCTAAAAATTGTAAGTTATCCTCCTTGGATAGCTAACATCGTCCCTGTACCTAAAAAAGACGGGAAAGTCAGAATGTGCGTGGACTACAGAGATCTGAACCGGGCAAGCCCCAAAGATGATTTCCCTTTACCACACATCGATGTACTGGTTGACAATACCGCACAATGCAAGGTATTCTCCTTTATGGACGGATTCTCAGGGTACAATCAAATCAAGATGGCACCCGAAGACATGGAAAAAACAACCTTCACAACACCCTGGGGAACCTTTTGTTACAAAGTAATGCCCTTTGGTCTGAAAAACGCAGGAGCAACCTATCAACGTGCAATGGTAGCGCTATTTCATGATATGATTCATCAAGAAATAGAGGTGTATGTCGATGACATGATTGCAAAATCCAACACCGAGGAAGAACATCTGGGTCATTTACACAAGTTGTTTGACAGACTCAAGAAATACAAGTTGCGACTGAACCCAAATAAGTGTACCTTTGGAGTAAGATCCGGCAAACTCTTAGGTTTCATCGTCAGCAGCAAAGGTATTGAGGTTGATCCCGCCAAGGTTAAAGCCATTCAAGAAATGCCTATACCTCGTATCGAGAAACAAGTCAGAGGATTCTTGGGACGTCTAAATTACATCGCCCGATTCATTGCTCACATGACTACTACTTGTGTGCCGATCTTCAAACTGTTGAAGAAAGATCAAGTGGAAAGGTGGAATGACAAATGCCAGTTAGCCTTTGACAAAATCAAAGAATATCTCCAAAAACCTCCAATCTTGTTGCCACCTGTGGAAGGCAGACCTCTGATAATGTACCTAACTGTGTTAGAAGACTCAATGGGGTGTGTACTAGGACAACATGACGAATCCGGCCGAAAGGAGCACGCAATCTACTATCTTAGCAAAAAGTTTGCCGATTGTGAAACAAGATACTCACTACTCGAAAAAACTTGTTGTGCCTTAGCTTGGGCAGCTCGCCGACTAAGACAGTACATGCTAAATCACACCACTTTCCTAATCTCCAAGATGGATCCCATCAAATACGTGTTCGAAAAACCTGCTCTCTCTGGAAGAATAGCGAGATGGCAAATGATCTTAACAGAATATGACATTCAATACACTTCACAAAAAGCAATCAAAGGAAGTGTGGTAGCTGATCATCTGGCTCATCAAGCAGTGGATGATTATCAAGCATTGAACTTTGACTTCCCAGACGAAGACATTATGCTAGTCAATGACTACAAACAATCAGGACCAGAAGAGGGACCCGAGCCAGGATCCCGGTGGACTATGGTTTTTGACGGAGCTTCTAATGCACTTGGCAATGGCATCGGAGCTGTGATCATTTCCCCCGCAGGAAGTTACACACCATTCACTGCCAGGTTATGCTTCAATTGCACTAACAATATAGCCGAATACGAAGCATGTATTATGGGTCTCAAAGCTGCAATCGATCTAAGAATCAAATTCCTGGAAGTCTACGGAGACTCGGCCTTGGTAATCTACCAAGTCAAAGGAGAATGGGACACAAAGCACCCGAATCTAATTCCTTACAAAGAATATGTGCTGAGTTTGATTCCTCACTTCGAGGAAATCACTTTCGAACACATCCCACGCGAGGAAAATCAACTAGCTGATGCTTTAGCTACCATGTCATCCATGTTCAAAGTCAGGTGGGACAACGAGGCGCCTATAATCACCATTTACAGGCAAGATGAACCATCCTATTGCAATGAAATCAATACCGAAGGAACCGAGGAAAAACCATGGTTCCATGAAGTAAAAAGATATCTCGAAGCTCAGGAATACCCTGAAGGGGCATCCATTAACGACAGAAAGTTTCTAAGGAGATTTGCTGCCAAATTCTTTCTAAGCAATGGAACCCTATACAAACGCAACCATGACTCGACTTTACTTCGCTGTGTAAACAAGAAGGAAGCGGAACAGATCATGGAAGAAATACACAATGGCACCTTCGGTACTCATTCCAGTGGACATACAATGGCTAAAAAGATCCTGAGAGCAGGTTATTACTGGTCTACCATGGAAACAGACTGCCATCATCACTCCCGAACATGTCACAAATGCCAGATATATGCTGACAAAGTACATGTACCTCCAGTTCCATTAAGCGTCCTCACGGCTCCTTGGCCTTTTGCAATGTGGGGTATTGATATGATTGGAGAAATCAAACCTACTGCATCCAACGGACATCGCTTTATCCTGGTCGCTATTGACTACTTCACAAAGTGGGTAGAAGCAGCTTCATTTGCTTCTGTTACCAAGAATGTGGTGGCCCGGTTCATCAAATACAATCTCATTTGTCGGTATGGCATTCCTGAACGGATTATCACGGACAATGGCACAAATCTAAACAACAGAATGATTACTGAACTTTGCACACAGTTCAAGATCAAACATCATAATTCTTCTCCATATCGACCAAAGATGAACGGCGCGGTGGAAGCTGCCAACAAGAACATCAAGAAAATCATACAAAAAATGACAGTAACCTACAAAGACTGGCATGAGATGTTGCCTTTTGCTCTTCATGGTTATCGCACATCTGCGCGTACTTCAACAGGGGCAACTCCATTCTCCTTAGTCTATGGTATGGAGGCAGTTCTTCCAATTGAAATTCAGATTCCTTCCCTAAGGATTATGAAAGAAGCCAATCTAGACGAAGACGATTGGATTCAAACACGGTTGGACCAGATAAACTTGATTGATGAGAAAAGGCTCGCAGCTATTTGTCATGGTCAGCTATACCAAAAGCGTATGGTCAAAGCCTTCAACAAAAAAGTCAAAAGTCAAGCATACCAAACTGGTGGCTTGGTTGTCAAACGCATCATCTTACCACAAGCTGATCCCAGAGGCAAATGGACTCCCACCTACGAGGGACCATTCATAATCAAGAAAATATTCTCCGGCGGCGCCATGTGGCTTACCACCATGGATGGCGAGGATTTCCCACACCCTGTGAATGCTGACATATTCAAAAAATACTTCTCTTAAAAAGAAAAAAAACAGCTCGCTAAGTTGAAAACCTGAAATGGCAACTTAGGCAAAAAAAAAATGAGCGTCTCGGTGGATTGAAAACCCGAAAGGGCGGTCCAGGCAAAAATTAGAGACTAAACAAATACTATCCCGGTAGGCTGAAAACCTGAAAGGGCAGCCTAGGCAAAAGTTAGGGAATGAAGCATACAACTGTGTTCCGTTCAGCTGCCTACTCACCATCAAGATTCAACACCTCAAAGACACCGATCAGTCCAATCACTTTCTTCCAACAAGTGAGGGATGAGATGCTTGAAGACAGATTGGCAATAGCAGAGTTGAAACTTGACTGGATCGTTTTCACATAGCTATTTATCTTTATAAATATTTTCCAAAACTTTCTGACAGTTTCCTACTTCTAGGATTGTTGTCTCCCTGTGCTAACCAGCCTATCATGGCTCTTTTTCAAAAAATCAATGCAGCTTAGGCTCAAAAATCACTATTTTCACTTTTTCTGTTTTAAATACGTAAGCATCCCCATGATAATTTTGAATGAACATGTGCATTTGAATATGATTGATGTTTACCAGGAAAAACAGGAATAGCATTCAGGAAATGTCCCAAATATCTGGACATCATCCCATCAGAAGAAAATCCCCAAGAGAAACGCATTTCTCAGCAAATTCCTCAAAAAGATTTTCTCTTCAAAAGAAGTCTTATCCCCCAGCAGGTTTGTTCCAGATTACTATCTTCAGAAGGTGTGATCCCCGCACCCGGACTTGGTCAAATAGTGCATCGGAGGATTATGCATCTTCCTCATTCCCATTTGAAAGGGCATCAGAACTTCCAGCTACCTTTCATTCTCAAGAGATATTCAAAGATCCTTCAACAGAATACCAAGGTTCTCAAAGAATTTCCCCAGCCGAGGGTACTCAAACAAGACGAAAGATCATCAACGATCACAATACATTCATGTCCAGATGACTAGTGGGAATTTATTTTTCCAACTAGAAGCTTGACACGCATCACATTCACATTCATACATCCATACATCACATATTCATATTCATACATCATACATCATACATCATGCATCATGCGCATATTCATACGCATATTCATACACAACATCACATGCATATTCCTTCGGGGATATCTCACATTTACATGCATCATAAACATTGCATATCACTAACTTGATTTTTCAGGTAGACGGATATCTTCAACAAAGATGTTCTCAATCACATGCAGTGTTCACCTGAATTCCATGAACGGTTCTCTCAGATATGATCAAGCCGAAGATTCATTTTGATCACTTACCAACTCAAAAACAGACATTACAGATCTAAAGTTGATACCTCAGACGGTTCCAGAACGATCTAGCATTACAGATCTAAAGTTGATACCTCAGACGGTTCCAGAACGATCTAGCATTACAGATCTAAAGCGATACCTCAGACGGTTCCAAAACGATCTAACATTGCAGATCTAAAGCGATACCTCAGACGGTTACAGAACGATTTAACATTGCAGATCTAAAGCGATACCTCAGACGGTTCCACAACGATCAACTTCCAAAATCTAAATCGGAAAAACTTTGGACAAGTTCCGTAACGATTATCTTCCAAGACTTAAAGCGGTAACCTTGGACGGTTCCGAAACAGTCAACACAAAGACTTTCAAATCCTTCATCAAGATATAATCAATGAATTCATTCTGATGAACAAACCATCAACACATTTACCAGGTGGCATCTGAAAGCCCATCCCAGGTAATGTTTCAATCTGCCAACAACATTTCGCAGACGACATTCAAATGCAACTTCCAACATCTCTTCTGATCAAGGTAAGTGCAAATTTTCAGGGCATCTAAATATTCAATCATCTTCTACCTTCAGATTTTAGACAATCTCTTCAGGTTTAAGAAGATTGAATAGGGGCAACTGTTATACCCCAAAATTTGCCCACATATTTTTCAAGAAAACTCCAATCTGAAAATTAAGAGTCTCATATAATCATGGATTTTTATTTCAACAAATATCCTGACATATGAAACACTTAGTTTTTAGAATTTTTCTTATACAGTAATTCGGCTTGCAGTTGAATTTATTCTTACGCAAACGCCAAATACTGTTTATTACTTCACACATGCTATTTATTTATTTACAGATAAATAGTACTGACACAATTGGTACAGAGTTAAATCTTTTTGCAGGCGCAGAATCAGGAAACTCAGACTGTACTGGTAACAAGTAGATTATTATTATCTTTTGTTTCCCACTAATTTTTGTACTATATTCCATTATTTTCAAAAATCTTTTCAAATCTCTTTTTCAAAAATCAAATCTCTCTTTTTCCCAACACTATCTCCACTTTCTTTCAAATCTTACTTCCACTCAAATTTTCCTTTTGTACGGAATCACACTATTCCCCAACGTCTCTATCCTTCTTTCCATTCTATAAATACCTCTCATTTTCTTCCATAAAATCTCACATCAAATTCCAACTCATCTTTCAAATTCCTATCTCATATCTATTTTCTCTTCTTCCCTGACAAGAATGGCAAAGTGGATAGAGACACTGTCTCTTACAGTCATCACCATTGCTACGGTGATCATGACTTTCTTCTGCCTGCATAGTCCTGAAGAGTGTGGACCTGCAATGGTTATGCTCCCAATCATCTACATGTTATTGTTCATAGCATGGGTTATCAATCGTCATTCTTAAAATTTGCCGTATTTCTTATTTCTTAAATGTACCGTTTATTCGTCGTACTGTTCAATATAGTATGTGATATTTGTACTGTCAGTATTAAATGTTGTACTATTTGTCATAATATTGCTTAATTACTAAGATAATATTTTGTGTGTTTTCTGCCAGTCAAATATTCTTATTTCTGTGCATTAAATGATTTTCAGGGTTATTATCGGTAATTTTGCCCGCATACCGTAAATATTAGTTATTTATTATGTCTATGTTTTTTTTTAACAAGTCATGTAAATAAACTTTCATTTTTCACATAAAACAAAAACAAAAACAACAAAAAAAGAAAATTAACTTTGACTGTTGATTTTTCACTCTAACTGCTACATCAATACCTGGACAGTCAGTTGACAGCCAAACTGCTGGCAGTACAATTCTCAGTGTTTTGTACCATCAATCAAATCAATCTTTCACAATTCAAAATTCCAAGATTTTTGTTCTAGAAGTCTTCTGAATATCACGCGATTAGCAGAGACTCAACACTGCACAAAAATCAGGTACGCTTAACTGTCTCCTACACAAACAGTCCCTAATCAGGGTTTTTCTTGTTTTTTACAGGAGCAACAAGTTTTTGAGAGCTCAAATGGATTTCATACACATCCATATATCTCAAAGTACCATCATACAAATTTTCAAACTTCAATTGATTCAGACGCACCGTCAGCAGCTCAAACAGTCAACAGACGACCCGTTTGACCAAAAAAGTCAACAGACAGTCAAAAATGAAATTTTTTGTCAAAGTCCATATTTTGTCAAAGGATTCATCATTTGATCATTGGATGATCATAATTCATCAAGGAAAGATCAAAAATCAACAAAACTCTAAGATTCAAAATTAGGGTTTTTGCCTAAAAAGTCAACTCAACTTTGACTGATCATAACTCTCTCATCCTTCATCCAAAAAATTCAAACCAAAGCTTGTTTTGAAGGAAATTCAATTATCTTTCAAATGCAATTGATACCATGGTCATTGCATTCACCATTTGAAAAATATGACCAAAGACATTACAGGTCATTTTCAAAGTCAACAAAAAGACACTTTTTTCAAAAGGACACACAAGAAGCATCAAAAATCATTTTGACATGAGACCAAAGGCATTGGTTAGAGGACTCTTTGAGGTTTCCAAAAAGTGCAAGATCCCCTTCATATGACAAAAATTGAAGGATTTACACCTTGTTAAAGTTGGCTAAATTTTGGAAAATGCATGAAACCAACATTGTTCCAAATTGCATTTTTTCAAAAAGGGGCCAAGTTTTTATGGTTCAAACATCTTTGCCATGTTACTATGGGCCTCCCACGACCAAGACTAAGCCCATACCTTTTTTTATCCATTTTTTCATGATTTTATCTTACTTTAAGATTAAAATTAAAAGGAAAATGCATGGATAAAGGTTATCTTACAAATCAAGCATGACTCACCTCAAAGAATCTTCATCTTTCTGCAGAGAATTGAAGGGCAAGGCAGGTGCATTGAAGGCAAGATGACTTGGTCAAGAATTCAAGCTTTTTTAATATTAAAAAACCAAAGTTTCAACAAAGGCAACTAAAGACACTTCTTAGCTTCAATTGTAAGCACTCAATGCTTATAAATAAGCTATCATAGTTCAGTAACAAAAGGAGGCGAGTTCATAAGCATACATAAGTTCATAACACTTGTAATCACTAGAAAAAAATTCAAAGAAAACTCAAATTCGAATTTGTAATTTCAGTCCATTTCAATACAAACTAAGCATTCATACACCTTCCTTGAACATCACTGAAACTATCTCAATCAATTACAAGCCTTGAAGCTCACTGAATCGAGCTACACAGGTCAAAATTTGTTCAAACTAAAATCAATTCGTATCTGGTTATTCACACAGGTTTAACAAGATGTAGACATACTATTGAGTTTGGTTTGAGGTGTAGATCGTTTCTGGAAACTTAATTGAAGTTTGGACATGTACAAACGAAATCACCATTTTAGGGTTCATAGCTTCAAAATTAGGGCTTTCCAAATTAGGCAAAATTAGAGGTTCTAATTAGCACCATTGAATTCGCATGGACCAAACGAATTGAACTGTTAGGTCGCGCCAAATTTATTTGTACGTTTGACCCTATTCGCTATTTTGCAGGTTTAGTAAGTAACCAATTACAGCGCTTTTGGTAAGAAAGCGCTATTAAAAGTCTTGTCTGAAGGTTGAAGACGAAGACGTGTCACCCCTCTATTGGTTCTGACGCGCGCGCTTTTTTGAATATAACCCTTGGTTTCAGTGCTCTGCAGGCGCGTCATAAGTGATGTTCCCTCATCATCTGGACCACTTGATTTCATTTAATGAGTCATCCAACGCTCCAGATCACGTGTGCACATCATACTCCCTCAATCAAACCACACAGGATCAGTATCCTTTTATTTTCTATTTTATTTTCTATTTTATTTTAATTTCTTTGATAAATTAATTAAAAATAGTTTTAAAAATCCAAAAAATACACAAAAAATATTTTTAGACTTCTAAAATAATATATTATTTTCTGAAATAAAAATATTTTATTTTTTTTCAAATTTCCAATATTTTGCATAATTAATTAGTATATATTTATATATTTGCTTTTTAATTATTCTAACCAATCAAAAAATCATAAAAAAATTGTTCTTTATATTAAATATTGTTTATATATTATAAACTAATTTTGTACATATTTTGAATAATTTTCTTTTTAAGTTTTAATTATTTGTATAATTATTTGCATAATTATGTTTTAATTAACTTAAATCAATTTCAAATCAATTCCAAAAATTCCAAAAAAAATTAGTTTTGTTTTAAAATTAATTGACAAATATTTTGTACATATTTTTGAACTTATTTCTAGGTTTAAATCTATTTTCATCTTTTTTCTTCATTTTAATTTAATTAATCATGCATTAATTATAATTAAAATCAATCATAAAAAATCCAAAAACATGCCTTTTATTTTTCTTGCAATTTAAATTCCTAGATAAATGTATAGGATGTCAAATTCATGTAAATAGGTTAGTTTACATTTCCTGCACAATCGATGTAATAGCGTAGATTTACTTTCCGCACTTTACATTTCCGCATTTTAATTTCCCGCATATATATAAACTGCGTGTATGTCAAAGATAAAATTGAACCGTTAGATCACTAACTTCAAAGATAAATATCTGAATACAATCACAATCACACTTGCACCTCTTAAGGTAATCCCTTCTCATTCTTGCAAAAATCAAAGTCAAAATTCTACTGTTTTGAGTACAAAATCGAACCTTGCGTTTATATCCGGTGAAAGGATAGATTTTTAAAGGAAATAGGATAAAGACCTTATAACTCAGGGTAGACCTCCTAGTTTGCTTGCTCAAATCAAAACAAACAAAATTCTCATACATTGTTGATTTTCAAAACTTTCCAAAAAGGCAATACTTTGTATACATCCAAACACGGATTATTACAAAGTTAACGTTCTTTTCAAAGCATCTTTCGAAAGATAAACAAGCATTTTGTATACATCCACACATGGATCATTACAAAATTCAATTTACAAAAGTATTTGGAACCACATATGAGCAATTTCAGAGCAATTGAAAAGTGATCGAAAAACAAGTGAGCTAAGCAAACTTAAGAGCCCATGGATAACCATGGATACAAAGGGTTCTAACACCTTTCCTTTGTATAACCTACCCCCTTACCCAGAATTTCTTAAAGGTCTTTTTTCTGTGTCTTTTATAAACCTTTCCTTAATTGGATAAAATAAAAGGTCGGTGGCGACTCTGTGAATTTTCAAAAATGCGAAAGCATTAAGCGATAAAAAAGAGTCAGTTCACGTATCTCTACAGATCAGAGGTATGGCCCGGATTAAAAAACGGAGGTCCACATTATCCAATCATGTTTTACCTTGATTATCCTTTGACGATATCCAATCATGTTTTACCTTGATTGTCATTCGATGTTGCCCAATTACGTTTTACCTTGGTTGTCATTTGATGTTGTCCAATCATGTTTTACCTTGATATTCATTTGATGTATCCACATTCATGTAGGCCTCAGATATTCTCTTCTCGAAGTTCCTTTCATGTTTTACTCTTGAAAGCTTCTGTTGACTGTCTCTTTCTCCTGTGAAATCCAAGTTTTATTCCTGGATGACACATACCTTTTCCCCAGTGGAATCCTTTCTCCCCAATTGTGTTATACTTCTCTCAATTCCATAATCATACTTGATGCATCCATTAGCATCGCATTATACCTTAGGTTCAAAAATTGTGTGTTTTATATTTAAGTCTCTTCAATTACGTCGAGCTGAGGATTTTAACCCTCACATCTCCGGATAGAAGAAACTTAAATAGGGGCATCTGTCATACCCCAATTTTTGACCCTAAGATCATACATCATTTGCATCTCAATCATTAATCAAGATCACAATCTTGAGATTTCATTTTTCGGTGTTATGTTCGCTTCGTCTTTGAGGGGAACTATCAAGCACCTAATTTTCTTTAATTTGTTTTATACTAACCAAAATACAAAAATATGCATTTTGTTTCCCTTGTTTGTGTTTTGTAGGAAAAAGATCGAGCAAAAATCAAAAAGTGCAAGAAAGGGAATTTTTGAAATTTTCAATATGGAAATCGATTTACCCCTGTGGGAAATCGATTTCCTGTGTGCAAAATTCAAATAAATATAAGGAGGGAAGCTTGACATCATTTTGGCACCTTTTTATTTGATCATTTTATCAATTTTCCACCTCATCAAAATTAACTCATTCATTAAACCCACTTTAACCTCATTTTACCATTTTTACCATTTAATTGCCACTTTAATCACCAATTAAACACAAGTTAATCACCAAACACAAAAAGACCAATTTGCCACTACTCTTGCTCCAATTCTATAAATAGTGCCCTCTACTCTCTCATTTCTCAAGCTTGGAGAGCCAAAAAATTGCTTGCAAATTCATTTCTCACCCTTTCCAAAACCCTCACCCAAAGTTCATTTTCATAAGATTAGTGAGATTCACCTTGAATCTTGCTAATTTTGAACTAAGCCTCCTACATTTCTCTCTTTTCTTTGGTTGTTCGTCTCCATATTTGAAGGATCTACACTTTGTGCTTGTTCTTGAAGCTACTTCACCACTTTAATTCAAGAATTGGTAAATTTCTCAATTCTAAGATGTAGATCTTTGTTGCTTGTGTTCAATGCATCTTTGATGCTATATTGGTGCTATTTGATGGTGATTTGATGGAAAATTCGTGCTCCAATGGATATGTGATCATAAGGTGTTTGTATGTTTGCTTAAGTCAAGTTTTATGCCTCCTAATGCTGATTTTTTGAATGCTGCGTGCAGGAAATCGATTTCCCTCTGTAGGAAATCGATTTCCACCTTATTTTTTTTCAAAATTTGAACTCTGCACTCAGGAAATCGATTTCCTACAGAGGTAAATCGATTTCCTGCTGGCAGAATGTGTTTTTTTTGCCTTTTTTATGCTTGTTTTGGCTTCCTACTTCCTCCACTTCATTAATATCATTGGATCTAGAATGTTGATAGGTTTGAAATGACCTAATCCATAATATTAGATGAATGATATTAATTATAGTATGAGTTGATTATCTTTTGTGAATTTTATTCTTATTCCTCCATTTCATTAATATCATTGGATCTAGGATGTTGATAGGTTTGAAAGAACTAAATCCATAATATTAGATGAATGATATTAATGATAGTGTGAGTTGATTATCTGTATGCATTTTATCTTCTCCTTCTCCTTTTTTTCTTTTGGTCGATGAAAGTCTTAATGCCTTGAGAATTCTTATGGATTCTTGGTGAAGACTAGATCACTCACCTATTTTCTTTTCGTGCGGTATTGCTTTCGGAAGGCGATCTACATATCGTTCTTCTCGCATGCATTAGCACATAAAGTTTTGACCGGCCTCGTTGTAGGGTGATTTCTATATAAATCACTTGGCGATCTGCTTAACATAGCGCAATATTTTGTGTCCCGAATAAAAGATCCAATATGGAAGAGAATTGTATGCGGTTGATTTAAGACTTGCGGAGGTTTTTATCGTGTAGTCGCTATGATTTTATCAAGCTTCTGATAAACCCCATTGAATTTAAATCCGAGTACATCATTCACTCACCATAGATTTTCCTACTAACTTTGATAACATACTTGACAAGTTTCAAGATGGTTATCTTTAACATTTAACAACTAACTTTAATTTCCGCACCTTTACTATACCGCTCTTTATATTTCTCGCTTTATCGCTTTATTTTATCATTTCATCATATTTACTTTCCGCCATTTTTTTTCCTTTGTCCACTTGGACATATGTTTATGCTTCCGTTATTTTTCTTTGTCCACTTGGACCATACTTTACTTTTTTTGCTAAAACACTAATAAAAAATCAAAATCTAAAAAATACATAAGGCTCTCTTTGGACTATCGGTTACTATCCTTAGCACTTTGGAGATTCGGACTTATGGACCTAGTACCTCTGGACTCATTCTATTACTATCCTGTGATTGTTCTGTCTGTCTGGCATTGTTCTGTTGTATGTTTATGTTTGCAGGTATTTCCTTGAAAGCCCTTGATGGTTAATTCCAAGGCATGGATATAAGGATTTTACCCAAAAACAGTCGTTACTCTGCCCGATTTTCGTCAAATTTTAATGTGCTTAATGCAAAGTGGTGCTAAGACAATAAGTTCATCTGGATCCCCAAGTGTTAATGTGTTGGTATTGATAAATCCAAAGGATGGGAAAACTACCTTGGCTCTTAATGTCAAGTGTTGGCTTCTTATTTGGTTAGACCGTTTCTTTCCTTAGCTTTTATTTTGTGCACTAGGTTAGCCTCTTCATCTCCTCCTACTTCTTAGATTTTCAAAATCTTCTCCCTTTTTCCAAAATATTCTTATGTTTGCAAACCTTTTCAAAACCTTTTCTCAAAAAGTATCTTTCACCCTTAGTGGCTTTTCTTCAAAAGTTTAGACACCGTTAATTGTCGAAACGAGCGGTTATACCCCACGATTTTGAAATTGATTGATAATAATGAGATCTTTTCCGCGTGAGAGAGCTAGTGGCATACTCGTTGATTTTATCCGAGTTGGAGCCCTTCTTTCATTTGCGATGCAAAGAACTTGTTTGTTCTCATGCTCAAGATCAATGGCTGAGTATTTCTCTCTAACGACAACAAAGTGTTTATTCGTTTTAAAATGTTTTTTTCTAAAAGCGGAACTACATTAGCTCTGACTTCTCCATTGCACCTAGGAGGTATGTAGGCCCAAAGCTTAACGCTTTGCCGAGCTTATTTTAAAAATAAATAAAACAAACTCTTTTTTAGCACACACACACAGATTTTCAAAAAGGTTCCCGTGGAGTACCACGGATATGAGGGGTGCTTTAAACCTTCCCCTCATATAATCAACACCCGTACCTGAGATCTCTTTCTTGTTTTAAAAACAAAACTTTGGGTTTTACGTTCTTTTCCCTTTTCCTTTGAAAAAATAAAACGCGGTGGCGATTTCAAACGAAATATTGATTCGAGTCAATCCCATGGCTTCGATATCAGATTTTCCCCGCTACACCCACGAGTAGTACTTGCACACTACTCCACATCACACTTTTGCTGCGCGACTCTGATTACCCGCCTTAAGTCATCATCCAATATATTTTACTCTTTCATATTCACTTCTTCATAAGTTCACACAACATGGTGAGTGCTTATTCTCACGGTTTAATATCCATCACATCTTATACCATTAAGGCAACAAACAAGCTCATACCATCTATATGATTCCGTCTACTATCAACAAGAGATTAAGGGTGATCAAGTCCTCAATTTGTCAATAGATAGCCGACAACCATATTTAAGCATAAGTTGTCATTACTACATAATAGTGTCCTTTTCCGAGTTTGCACCCAAACTCATTAACATCGTCATAGTTCAATAATTCAATACGGTGTCCTTCTTCTAAAATATTCTTCCGAAGTCCAAAACATCAGGAACACAAATCCAATCACTAACCTCATTATATTATTCTTGTCGATTCTGAATTCACCGCCTTTACTTTGGTAATTCAAAGTCAACTTATCGATTGTCGCACGCTCGCGAAAATATGAACAGAGTCGCCACTAACATATCTATCCTAAAAGGAAAGGAACGTCAGCAAACCTAAGATGAATAAGAACGAGGTCTTTCGACCAGAGATAGGGTACGGGAGTCTGTTACGCAAGGGGAAGGTACTAGCACCCCTCACGCCCATCGTACTCGATGGTATCCGCCTATGTTTGTTTTATTCTAAGGGTGTATAAATCTATAGCTTAATGCTAAGGGAATGCATGCAAATGAAAGAAAAGAAACACGGGGAAAATAAGGTTTATAAATAGTCGTGCTCGCTTAGGCCCCGCGACCTAATGCCTACGTATCCTTTTCAGGAATCAGAGCGTCGTAGTTCGGCTCCTTAGTTTTTGTTTGTTTTTGTGTTTTTTAGTTGAACAGTTACATTCGCACTCCGCTCCTCGACCTCTAGAGTCTTAAGCTAGGAATGGAGCGGAAGTAACGTGCTCTTAAGGAGAAAGAATGCCTTGAAGGCAAGAGAAAGAATGCCTCGGAGGCAAGAGAGAGAAGAGAGAAAATTGGTTTGTGTCTTTTAGGTGTAATTCCATGATGGACGAAAACCCACTACAAGGCTTCGCATCACTTCCTTACTTTGTTTAGGTCTGAGCCTTTATTAGATATTTTGAAATGTTTTTGGTTGGGTGTCTTTTAAGGGAAATTAATTTGTGACTTGAATCATGCCATAAAAAAAGAGTTTTTTGAATATTTAGAGAATGCACATCGAGGCCTACGCCACAATCGTTTCTCTAAATGAAATACAGTTTTTGAATAATTAGAGAATGCACATCGAGGCCAACGCCACAATCGTTTCTCTAAATGAAATACAATTTTTGAATATTTAGAGAATGCACATCGAGGCCTACGCCACAATCGTTTCTCTAAATAACGGTTAAGAAATACACCGAGGCCTACGCCTCAATCATTTCTCTTCCGCTAAGTGGGAAAGAACATACATCGAGGCCTACGCCCCAATCATTTCTTTCACACTAAAAAAAAGGCATTAGCATGATTCGCGTCGTCCTTTATTAATGTTTTAAAGTTGAAAAGAAAAAGGAAAAGCAAACTAGCTTAAAATGATCAACTAGCCTAATGTCATGATTATGAGTCCTAAGATTATGGGAACACACAAGTGGAATTACAAGTAAAAATCACAAGTAAGCAATGATACAAAGTTACACACAAGCATGAAATAACAAGTCAAAATATAGTACAAAAATGGACTAAAGATACTATTATTTTTATGATTTTTATATAACAAAGAACAAGAATTCTAATCAAGCAAAAGAATTAAAATAATAGCCTAAACTAATATTTTTTATGATTATTTTTATATGTAAAAAATTAGTATTGAAGTTTAAAAAGGATTAGCAATTTTTATTTGATTTTATTACTAACAAAATGAAAGAGAACATAAATTTAATTAGTGAAATACAAGCCCAGGGGGTGTAAACTAGATTGATGGTGGTGATTAGCAATGGGCGCAGGGCCCAACAGAAGGAAGCCCGGCAGCATTTTTGTTACAGAAATTTCTGAAAGAAATCCATAGGCCAGGGGAGTGAGAAATCAAATTCATATGGCCCAAAGGAATTATTGTAGATCCAGTCAGATTCATCTTTAGATTGTGCAAATAGGATCTTATTAATCGATTAATCTAACAATTAACATACATTTTATCTTAACAAACTCAATTAATACTAATTAGACTAAATAAAAAAAGAGGTACTGACTAATTAAACTCAATTAAAAATGTTGACTAAAATGAGTAATAAATTAGGGTTGTAAAAGGGGGTGACGGTTCATCTCTCACTCTCAGACTCTCTCTTCGCCTCTCGCTTCTCTGACTAACAACGGCGCACAACGGCGGCCTAAGATCTTCTTCTCCGGCGAGCGTTTTGAACGCCGCCGCGAATCAATATCGCCTCCTCTCTCAGTCTCAGACTCACCCTCTCCGTCTCACTCTCACTAATTCCTTAAATCTAGGCTTGAACAAACTGAACCCTAGCTATAGAATCACCAAATAATTGGTCGAAACGCGAGGATCCACACGATTGATGGAAGAGGAAGATTCAGCAAGAAACGCATAACATCGTAGTGCAGAGATTTAATCGATAAAGATGAGGTTTTAGGCTTACCTACCGGAGCAGTTCCGGTGACTCTTCAGGCGACCACGAATATAGAGAAATCCAGAGGTAATATTAAGCATCCATTAATCTTTAATTCTTTGCACTTCTTCTTCTTCGCTTTCTTTTTTTTTGAAATTCTGAGATTTATGTGTTGCTTGTATTGAGTAAGAGTTTGAGTGGAATTGGGAGAGAGTAACGGTGGAGGTTGGTGGCTGAGCTCAGGTTGGTTCAGAGCTCGAGGCAGGCTCTGAGCAACCTTGGTGGTGAGCTTTTGAGTGAGGGTGAGGAAGATGAATTGAGACGAGAGAGAGTTGCAGACGTGGGAAGATTGTTTGAGTGATGAAGATGATGAGGTGAATGTGGAGAGGGATTGAAGATGAAGATGAAGATGGAGAAAGAATGAATTGAGAGGAAGATGAATGTGGTCTGAAAAATGGTGCAGAGAATTGGTGAAGATCAACGAAGAAAATGGTGGAGGAATGGCGTGAAGAAACTGAACCAAGTGGTAGCTGAAGATTATATAGGTTCAAAGGTTAGCTATCTCTGATTTTCTCTTGATTAATCTGTTAGGTTTCAGTTATTTGGTTATGAAAACGGTTAGTAATTCTGTTATGGTTTGTTGAAATTTTGTTATGATGGTTAGGAAATTACAACTGATTCTGTTATAAGTAGTTAGGTGGTTATGACAGTTAGTGGTTAGTTATAACTTGTTACATATAAGGAGTTAGAAACAGGTTGAAAATTAGGAGTGTGTTGATAATTGGTTATAGAAAGAGTTAGGAGGTTAATTACAGTTCTGATTTCTGTTTCTGACTTCAAGGGAGATTGTGGAACTGGTTTTGGTGCTTCAGTCAGAAGTGAATATACTGACTTGCTTTATTGATGCAGGGGACAACTGAATTATTTTGAAGGGTTTATGAATTGGTGTGGATTGGCGTTGACGTGTTGGATCCGAACAAGGCTGCAATTACGTAACGCATTGGATACGTGCATCATGAATGTTGCAGGTCTATAGTCGTTGCCGGTATATGCTTGATTTGAATTTGATTATCTGAGGCTCTTTTGAGTTAGATGCTGAACATGGTTTATTGCATCTCATTTGTGAACCGGTTGTACTGAATCTGAATAAAAGGTGACGCTGCTGAATGTATTTCCTGGATTTTTCTGTAATTGAAGCTCTTTGATTAGCCTACTATTTTTCTGAACTGATGCGGGGCCGATTACATGTGCAGCTCTTAAATTGATTCTGTATGAACTAATTGGATGAAGATTCAGTGCATTTGATTTGCACATAGCTTGCTCGGTTCAGTTCTGAACATGGTGTGTGAAGATATAAAAGCTTGGAAGGGAAAGATACAAGTAGACTTTTAGGAACTTATGCTTGGGACAACCATTTGTGTAATAATTTTTAATTTTTTTTTCTGACTTTGAAATGGATGTATTTGAGATGAAATGTAGCCTTACCTTGACTTTGTTGAATTTTGTAACATGTAATTGAATGGTCTCCTAAAAGAAAACTTGCATCTCCTTTTCTTCCAATTTATACTTTGTTAGAACTTTTCCAATCCTTTACCACTTCTTGCAATATTTGAATAAGTGCCAAAAGATGAGTACCAGCAGCACAACAAGGACTTTGGTCAAAAGTCAACCTTCCATGTTGACTTTGACCAAAAGTCAAAGTCTTGGCAAATGACTCATTGATCTTGGAAATAACCTACCATACTCCATGTGATACTTTCCAATCTTATATGCTTAAGAACTTTGATCCATCCAATTAATGTGAGTGCAAATTTGAATTCAAAGCCTTAACAAATCCTTGAAAAGGAATATGGTTTGAAACCTATAAAAAATGATGACCATATAACCATAAATCTAATCATCAATTGACGAATCCCAATAAGTTTAAACATAAAAATCCAAAACCCTAATTCTTTTTGAGATGTTCTTTGGTAATTTGACTTGAGAGAGCTCCAAAGCACTAGTTCCAAATAAACTTGTTTAAATCCTTGGTATTTTGAGAAGTCCAGACGAAGATGCTATTGTAGCCTGACAACCTTGAATAAAGAGGATAGCCTCAAAACCATAGAGAAACTTTTATTAATAAGATCTTTGATCCCGATGTCAAGTTATCGATTAATGGTGCATGATGTGTGAAATGACCTAGTGGATGAAAATGTGAGATGCATAAGAATGTGAAACTTAGCCAGTTAGGAATAATTAGATGGGCAAATTTGGGGGTGCAACAGCTGCCCCTATTTAATTGTCTTAAACCTGAATGTAAGATTGGCGCTAGCCTTTCGATCATTCGAGGTAGAAGAAGATTAAATACCAAGTGAACCTGAAAATTTGCCTGAGGGAGAGATAAGATCCACTGGGGAAGAACTGGTGTCAACTCCACTTAGGAAGAATGTATCAATTCTGGATTGACCAAATTAACTCTGAGTCAAAAATGAAATACACATCAACTCTGGGTTGAAAAGGAAAAGTGGGTTGACTCTGGGTTGAAGAATAAAGAGAGGTCAACTCTGGGTTGGATAAGAGGTAAAAGTCAACTATGGGTTGAGAACGGAAGGAGAAATCAAGATATAGGCATCGACTCTGGGTTGAGAAAGAAAGCAAGGAAAGAAAATCAACTCTGGGTTGAAAACGAGAGATAAACATCAACTCTGGGTTGAGAGTAGGAAAGATGAACAATTAGGAATAACCGTCAACTCTGGGTTGAGTGAGAAAGAAGAAAAGATACCCTTCAACTCTGGGTTGAGGTGGAAATAAGACAAAAGATAACCGTCAACTCTGGGTTGAGTGGGAAAAGAGAAATCAATTCTGGATTGAATAAAAGACATCCTTCAACTTTGGGTTGAGTGGGAAAGAAAGAAGATAACCGTCAACTCTGGGTTGAGTGGGAAAGAAAGAAGATAACCGTCAACTCTGGGTTGAGTGGGAAAAAGAAATCAATTCTAGATTGAACAAGGGACAACCGTCAACTCTAGGTTGAGTGGGGAAATAAAGAAGATAACCGTCAACTCTGGGTTGAGTGGGAAAAGATAAAAGATAACCGTCGACTCTGGGCCGAGTGGGAAAAGGAATCAATTCTGGATTGAGTAAAAGATAACCGTCAACTCTGGGTTGAGTGGGAAAAAGAAGAAATCAATAAGGAATATCCGTCAACTCTGGGTGAGAGGGAAATGAAAAAAAAATAACCGTCAACTCTGGGTGAGTGGGGAAGGAATCAATTCTGGATTGAATAAGGGACAACCATCAACTATGGGTTGAGAGGGAAAGGAATCAATTCTGGATTGAATAAAAGATGACCGTCAACTCTGGGTTGAGTGGGGAAGGAATCAATTCTGGATTGCATAAAAGATGACCGTCAACTCTGGGTTGAGTGGGGAAGGAATTAATTCTGGATTGAATAAAAGATGACCGTCAACTCTGGGTTGAGTGGGGAAAAAGGATAAAGAATAACCATCAACTCTGGGTTGAGTGGGAAAAGACAAGGGATCAACTCTGGGTTGAATAAAAGATCAGCGTCAACCCTGGGTTGAGCGGGAAAAGAAAAGAGATAACCGTCAACTCTGGGTTGAGTGGGAAGAGATAATTAACTCGGGGTTAAAATATGGAGGGAAAATCAACTCTGGGTTGAACTCAAAAACATCAACTCTGGGTTGAAGAAAGATGAACAAGATTGACTTTAGGAGATGACACCACAATGGTAACTCTGAGTGATCCAGTGGACTATCAATTGAGTGCTTGTAGGGACCTCATCTGATGAGTAACTTGGCTTATGCTTCATATGCAAATGTTTGATTTATTTTATGCATTTCTAGAGATGCGATGCGATGTATTCTATATGCAGTGTACTGATGGGTTGTTCAGGGTTTCTGCTTTGCGTGGAATAGATTAGGCGGAGTTCTGAAACTCTGTTCGAGATTCAAGGTGGGGTGGATGCCCCTGTTTTATTGATGATTGGATCATGCGAGTGGAATGATAATGAAAATGCAATGATTATGCATGACGTATGTATGATTATGAATGGAATGATTGTTTCCATGATACAAGGAGTGAATGGAGTGTGTCCTTGCGGAAAAGTCATTGCTTGTGAAATTGTTGGTGAAGGTGAGGTGTTTGGCTTGACCCCTTAACACTTGTCTCGATATCTGACACTTGATTGAAGATGAAGAAATGACTCGTTTCTATCTTGCCCCAGCTTGTAAGATCTCTTGAGATAGAACTTTGAAATGCTTGAATCATGGAGATTTGCGATGGTCTGCCCCAGCGTAGATCATGGAATGAACGCCCCAGATTGAAAGGAACTCTTCCACCAAATGGATGTTTGGGATATTTGCTCGGCGGATAACCAACCTTTACCTTTGTAAGACTACTCAAAGGTATTACGATGTTGAACTTTCCTTGGTATCAAGTACTTACTTTCAAGTTTAGAGACAATTCTGTTTTGAAAAATATAATGAGAATGCAATGGACATGTTAATCTCAAAGAAAAGGTTTTTATTTGTCAAAATGTCGTATTGATACTAACACAAGTGACACAACAACATTAGGAGTCAGTTTGAAATGATTTCACAGTTTGTATGCTTTCGGAACGGACCCTACCTCAATTAGGACTTTTGAGGGTTGTAACGTGGCCGGGTTCACGGTTTGAGAAACAAAGGATAAAGGCTCAAGTTCTACTTAACCCACCCCTTCTTCATGATGTTCTCCAGTCCTATGTTCAGCTAGTTTGACACGAGTATTCGCCTTTCAGGAAGGATTGTGATGGATGAGGATCCTTAATGACTTTGATGAAGGTGGCAGCCACCCTTTGGTGCTCTTGTTGATGGTCGCAACAACTTGTCCCTTGGAGGATTTTTTTTTGCTTTGTCTTTTGCTCTCCCTAACTTTTGCCTGGACGAGAAGTTTCTCTTGATTTTGGTCTTCGTTGTCCAGCGGGATATGCCCTAATTTTTGCCTAAGTCATTTGCTTCAAAGCTTTTCTTTTTTTCCTTTTGACTTAGCGGGCTATTGTTTATCTTTCCTTTTTCATCATGATTCATAACTTTCTTTTCATTCTTTTTGTCTCGTTCGGGAACAAGTTGTATGACTTTTGCGATTGACTTGATGAAAAGGTTGTGACTGCCTTCTCCTTAATGAATGAGAGACTTCCATTGCGGATTGTGCTCTTCTTCTTTTGTTGTGAGAGATGGATATGATTGATCCTCTGATGGAATACCTGAAAGTTGAACACTCGATCACACTAACTGAAAACTACCCTGCCCCTGGTTAAGATTGAGGGTTTTGTATATTTTTGAAAAGAAACTACTACTCCTTAGGCTCAAAGGGGTTGAAGAAGGTTTCACTCCCTTATAACTCCAGTGTTTAGGAATTGAAACAATGCCTGTACATCCTCAGCAGGATCTTGTTCCAAAAGCATACAATTAGTGATTCATGTGTTTTTGATTTTTCATCATTCTCCTTTTTTAGTTGCTTAAGACAAATGAGTGAAGTATCAATGAACATAATGACAAAGATGAAATGATTTGAGAAAAACATGTAAGTTACATTATTTTTATTTATTCAAACAGAATGAGTTTCTTACAATGAGAAGTACTTGATAACAACAAAAGTAATACAATTGAAAGTACTTTGAAGTAATCTAGACAATGGCAGGCTTGGCCTTATTTTGATGCAAATGAAATGTTCTCTGACAAACACAAAGTCTTTAGGCTCCAATGGTGGAAGGTACCCTCATGAGGAGGCATGATTCTCTGATAGTAGCTTGATCTTGTTTATAATCCCCCATGATTCTTTGTTCTGTGAGCTTTTGTCATATATCGGTGTGGAGGAATCGTTTTGACTGATCTGATGGAGAGGAAGAGTGTAAGAGTCCTTGGTAACCATGGATGCAAATGCATGAATGCACAAATGTTAATGGAGATGCAAATGTATCATAAATCAGGATCAAGGATCAAGGCCTCTTGGATAACAGCTTCTCATGGTCAATAAGATATGGTCGAACCCTCCAGATTCAGAGGTTCGACGTTGCTTTCTGGATAAATAGCTTGTGCATAAGTCAAAGAAGGTTGAACCCTCCAGATTCAGAGGTTCGACGTTGATTCTGATAGATAACCTTTGCATAAGTCACATAAGGTCAAACCTCCAGATTCAGAGGTTCGACGTTGATTATGATAGATAGTCTGAATGGCTTAGGGTAGGATGGAGGCATGTTTTCCTGCAAAACAAAATTTCCCAACCCCTCTCACAGGTAGGATCTAGTACATGGTAGGTCAAAAAGCCAACAGAGGATTGAAAGTAGGCGCAATCATACGATATTGCCTCTTTCAACCAAGCTCTGCCCGTGGATACATGATCGGATCAATCAGACATACGTCTTCTGTCCGTCATGGCCACTCTATTCCTAGTTCCTAAGGTATCACTCATGGCCTGGGTATTGGGCCTTTTATCTCATAGAACATCCCACCCAACCTGCATACAGAGAAAATATGTGGTCCCCACGGGGACCCATAATATAGTCCAGATGCATGCGGAAAGTAAATATGATATGCAAACAGAAATAAACATGATATGTAAACATATATACACAGGATGTAAGCATATAAACAAATAAAGAAAAACACCCAAAGAAAAGAAACAAACAAAGGCTAGGATCGACTCGCTAAGAATGGACCAGCACAGGTCTATCACATCCCCAACAGAGTCGCCAGCTGTCGCACGCTCGCGAAAATATGAACAGAGTCGCCACTAACATATCTATCCTAAAAGGAAAGGAACGTCAGCAAACCTAAGATGAATAAGAACGAGGTCTTTCGACCAGAGATAGGGTACGGGAGTCTGTTACGCAAGGGGAAGGTACTAGCACCCCTCACGCCCATCGTACTCGATGGTATCCGCCTATGTTTGTTTTATTCTAAGGGTGTATAAATCTATAGCTTAATGCTAAGGGAATGCATGCAAATGAAAGAAAAGAAACACGGGGAAAATAAGGTTTATAAATAGTTGTGCTCGCTTAGGCCCCGCGACCTAATGCCTACGTATCCTTTTCAGGAATCAGAGCGTCGTAGTTCGGCTCCTTAGTTTTTGTTTGTTTTTGTGTTTTTTAGTTGAACAGTTACATTCGCACTCCGCTCCTCGACCTCTAGAGTCTTAAGCTGGGAATGGAGCGGAAGTAACGTGCTCTTAAGGAGAAAGAATGCCTTGAAGGCAAGAGAAAGAATGCCTCGGAGGCAAGAGAGAGAAGAGAGAAAATTGGTTTGTGTCTTTTAGGTGTAATTCCATGATGGACGAAAACCCACTACAAGGCTTCGCATCACTTCCTTACTTTGTTTAGGTCTGAGCCTTTATTAGATATTTTGAAATGTTTTTGGTTGGGTGTCTTTTAAGGGAAATTAATTTGTGACTTGAATCATGCCATAAAAAAAGAGTTTTTTGAATATTTAGAGAATGCACATCGAGGCCTACGCCACAATCGTTTCTCTAAATGAAATACAGTTTTTGAATAATTAGAGAATGCACATCGAGGCCTACGCCACAATCGTTTCTCTAAATGAAATACAATTTTTGAATATTTAGAGAATGCACATCGAGGCCTACGCCACAATCGTTTCTCTAAATAACGGTTAAGAAATACACCGAGGCCTACGCCTCAATCATTTCTCTTCCGCTAAGTGGGAAAGAACATACATCGAGGCCTACGCCCCAATCATTTCTTTCACACTAAAAAAAAGGCATTAGCATGATTCGCGTCGTCCTTTATTAATGTTTTAAAGTTGAAAAGAAAAAGGAAAAGCAAACTAGCTTAAAATGATCAACTAGCCTAATGTCATGATTATGAGTCCTAAGATTATGGGAACACACAAGTGGAATTACAAGTAAAAATCACAAGTAAGCAATGATACAAAGTTACACACAAGCATGAAATAACAAGTCAAAATATAGTACAAAAATGGACTAAAGATACTATTATTTTTATGATTTTTATATAACAAAGAACAAGAATTCTAATCAAGCAAAAGAATTAAAATAATAGCCTAAACTAATATTTTTTATGATTATTTTTATATGTAAAAAATTAGTATTGAAGTTTAAAAAGGATTAGCAATTTTTATTTGATTTTATTACTAACAAAATGAAAGAGAACATAAATTTAATTAGTGAAATACAAGCCCAGGGGGTGTAAACTAGATTGATGGTGGTGATTAGCAATGGGCGCAGGGCCCAACAGAAGGAAGCCCGGCAGCATTTTTGTTACAGAAATTTCTGAAAGAAATCCATGGGCCAGGGGAGTGAGAAATCAAATTCATATGGCCCAAAGGAATTATTGTAGATCCAGTCAGATTCATCTTTAGATTGTGCAAATAGGATCTTATTAATCGATTAATCTAACAATTAACATACATTTTATCTTAACAAACTCAATTAATACTAATTAGACTAAATAAAAAAAGAGGTACTGACTAATTAAACTCAATTAAAAATGTTGACTAAAATGAGTAATAAATTAGGGTTGTAAAAGGGGGTGACGGTTCATCTCTCACTCTCAGACTCTCTCTTCGCCTCTCGCTTCTCTGACTAACAACGGCGCACAACGGCGGCCTAAGATCTTCTTCTCCGGCGAGCGTTTTGAACGCCGCCGCGAATCAATATCGCCTCCTCTCTTAGTCTCAGACTCACCCTCTCCGTCTCACTCTCACTAATTCCTTAAATCTAGGCTTGAACAAACTGAACCCTAGCTATAGAATCACCAAATAATTGGTCGAAACGCGAGGATCCACACGATTGATGGAAGAGGAAGATTCAGCAAGAAACGCATAACATCGTAGTGCAGAGATTTAATCGATAAAGATGAGGTTTTAGGCTTACCTACCGGAGCAGTTCCGGTGACTCTTCAGGCGACCGCGAATATAGAGAAATCCAGAGGTAATATTAAGCATCCATTAATCTTTAATTCTTTGCACTTCTTCTTCTTCGCTTTCTTTTTTTTTTGAAATTCTGAGATTTATGTGTTGCTTGTATTGAGTAAGAGTTTGAGTGGAATTGGGAGAGAGTAACGGTGGAGGTTGGTGGCTGAGCTCAGGTTGGTTCAGAGCTCGAGGCAGGCTCTGAGCAACCTTGGTGGTGAGCTTTTGAGTGAGGGTGAGGAAGATGAATTGAGACGAGAGAGAGTTGCAGACGTGAGAAGATTGTTTGAGTGATGAAGATGATGAGGTGAATGTGGAGAGGGATTGAAGATGAAGATGAAGATGGAGAAAGAATGAATTGAGAGGAAGATGAATGTGGTCTGAAAAATGGTGCAGAGAATTGGTGAAGATCAACGAAGAAAATGGTGGAGGAATGGCGTGAAGAAACTGAACCAAGTGGTAGCTGAAGATTATATAGGTTCAAAGGTTAGCTATCTCTGATTTTCTCTTGATTAATCTGTTAGGTTTCAGTTATTTGGTTATGAAAACGGTTAGTAATTCTGTTATGGTTTGTTGAAATTTTGTTATGATGGTTAGGAAATTACAACTGATTCTGTTATAAGTAGTTAGGTGGTTATGACAGTTAGTGGTTAGTTATAACTTGTTACATATAAGGAGTTAGAAACAGGTTGAAAATTAGGAGTGTGTTGATAATTGGTTATAGAAAGAGTTAGGAGGTTAATTACAGTTCTGATTTCTGTTTCTGACTTCAAGGGAGATTGTGGAACTGGTTTTGGTGCTTCAGTCAGAAGTGAATATACTGACTTGCTTTATTGATGCAGGGGACAACTGAATTATTTTGAAGGGTTTATGAATTGGTGTGGATTGGCGTTGACGTGTTGGATCCGAACAAGGCTGCAATTACGTAACGCATTGGATACGTGCATCATGAATGTTGCAGGTCTATAGTCGTTGCCGGTATATGCTTGATTTGAATTTGATTATCTGAGGCTCTTTTGAGTTAGATGCTGAACATGGTTTATTGCATCTCATTTGTGAACCGGTTGTACTGAATCTGAATAAAAGGTGACGCTGCTGAATGTATTTCCTGGATTTTTCTGTAATTGAAGCTCTTTGATTAGCCTACTATTTTTCGGAACTGATGCGGGGCCGATTACATGTGCAGCTCTTAAATTGATTCTGTATGAACTAATTGGATGAAGATTCAGTGCATTTGATTTGCACATAGCTTGCTCGGTTCAGTTCTGAACATGGTGTGTGAAGATATAAAAGCTTGGAAGGGAAAGATACAAGTAGACTTTTAGGAACTTATGCTTGGGACAACCATTTGTGTAATAATTTTTAATTTTTTTTTCTAACTTTGAAATGGATGTATTTGAGATGAAATGTAGCCTTACCTTGACTTTGTTGAATTTTGTAACATGTAATTGAATGGTCTCCTAAAAGAAAACTTGCATCTCCTTTTCTTCCAATTTATACTTTGTTAGAACTTTTCCAATCCTTTACCACTTCTTGCAATATTTGAATAAGTGCCAAAAGATGAGTACCAGCAGCACAACAAGGACTTTGGTCAAAAGTCAACCTTCCATGTTGACTTTGACCAAAAGTCAAAGTCTTGGCAAATGACTCATTGATCTTGGAAATAACCTACCATACTCCATGTGATACTTTCCAATCTTATATGCTTACGAACTTTGATCCATCCAATTAATGTGAGTGCAAATTTGAATTCAAAGCCTTAACAAATCCTTGAAAAGGAATATGGTTTGAAACCTATAAAAAATGATGACCATATAACCATAAATCTAATCATCAATTGACGAATCCCAATAAGTTTAAACATAAAAATCCAAAACCCTAATTCTTTTTGAGATGTTCTTTGGTAATTTGACTTGAGAGAGCTCCAAAGCACTAGTTCCAAATAAACTTGTTTAAATCCTTGGTATTTTGAGAAGTCCAGACGAAGATGCTATTGTAGCCTGACAACCTTGAATAAAGAGGATAGCCTCAAAACCATAGAGAAACTTTTATTAATAAGATCTTTGATCCCGATGTCAAGTTATCGATTAATGATGCATGATGTGTGAAATGACCTAGTGGATGAAAATGTGAGATGCATAAGAATGTGAAACTTAGCCAGTTAGGAATAATTAGATGGGCAAATTTGGGGGTGCAACATCGATCAACTCACATCATCTTTCTGACCTTCTCTAATCTCGTCAAGAATACCATTAGTCATCTTTAGCATACCCAATCTAACACTATTAGGAGTGCCTTCACATACCAACTCAAGTCTCAAAATTGTCCAATTAAATCCAACTCATTCACCATTAGCACCGACATATTTAAAGACTTCCTACTCAACGCAGTAACACAACATTCGTAACTTGTGGTTTTACTCCAAATTCTATGACACCTTTCTTGCCTAAATATCATCCCACTCGACATCTCAACAAGTCTTCCTTACATTCAATAAGTGTCAGAAATTCTCTAAAATTCTCCTTTTATAATTATCGTTCCTTGCCATCACAAATACGATTCCAATAGTTCTAAAGTTTATTCCATCTTTGCTACTAATTCAATCCTCCCTAAAATCCATCGGTACTCAAATCATCTTTATTACCGAATATCTCATCGACCTATTCATCAACAACATGTCTTACTCAACTTCGTTTCGAATAATCACGGTAGTAGGCATTCTTATTCAACAAGTTTCACGCTTCCATAACCGACTTCAGAACCTCTCCTCATAGGGTCACTCTACTGTATTTATAACTCTCCCATAATGTAGAACATAATCTCTCCTCTTCATAGGTTCAAACGGAACGTTAATCCGACACTCGGAACTCGAGATATGAATTTTCCAACGTCACCCAAAATGCAACATCGACATCATGCAGCGACGCTCAATACGGTATTCCCAAAACTCTTCAAATGGTATATTCAATCCTTAAAATTACTCCTCAACAACCTTCTAATTATTCCATCAATCCGTTCAACACTGACATCCCGTGCAGTACCAATAAACAAGTCTAGTTATAAGAACAAGAGTAACCGCAACTTCACCTCTTTCCAACGTTATCCTGTCACAATTAATTATTTTACAACTGTTGCAACCATTTGTATAACAAAGTTCATCTCGTTAGCTTTCCGATGCTTCAAACGGAGCTCAAATCGGATGTCTAGAACTCCAGTTATGAATTTTCAGAGTTCTGCTGCTATTCAGCAATTTTCCTGCGTTTTGCTTACGAAAATCTCACTCCACAACTCATTCTCTTCAACTCGATCACATTCCAAATGCCCCTTATCATATCTCTTCACTTCCAAACATTCTTATAATTTGTACAACACATCCCATCGCCGAAGCGCGATTTCTGAAACATTACGATCGCAATCCTCTTTGCAACTTGCAGCTGAACCTCTTCCGAGACGTAAGGCTACTCAACTGAGAACTTTGCAGCCCCTCAGCAGAACTGATACATTGCAACTTCCTAATTTCCTTCTCCTACAATAATCGGCAATTACCTCTAATCATCTTCCTTCAAGATGTTCCAACTCAATTACCAGTCAAGTCTTAATTTCAAGTCACCTTCGATTCGGAAAACAACGACTCCAACAACGCTTGCACTGTTGCCAACAACAGCCTAATGAATCAATCGTCTTACAACTGAAACATCACCGAGAAGCCAAGCTTCTCCCCCACTTGTTTCAATCCAACACATGCAGCAAAACAAACAAGTACCGACAGTGATTCACTCACATGTCGTGTACCAAGGGATAAAACGCCGACAGTATACAACTGTCGCGCAACTTAACTGACTCGACAATTGGCCGGACGGACCAACCTGCTCTGATACCACTATTGTAACACCCTTCTAAACCCCACGGAAATTAATAAAATAATTCAGAGTAAAACATGAAAATAAGGGTGCCACAATTCCAATTAAAACAAATTTATTCATAAATTCATTGTCATGCTTTCACTAAGGAACAATTCATCATAATACATAAACATCTCATGTTAACACAGCGGAAATTCACCATACGGATAAGCATAACATCATCTATGCAATATCCCACAGAATTAATACAATAACAACACGATAGAGTATCATCATAAACTCTAAACTAGCGTTCCCCAGTGTTACAATATCAGAGCATGACACCGACGCTATACTAAACGAACTGGCTCATGAGCTAATCCTCACCGAGCCAAAAGCCGCTATCCTCAATCTGAAAATATCAACAGTAAGGGTGAGTCTCATTCACAATTAACAAATGTTATCGAATCATAAACAATAACACATCATAGTCACATTATTCATCCAATTCCATTATATTCAGATTGTCAGGAAGGACTCATCAACACATAACAACAAATAGAATACATTACCAAGAGACAACACCATAATTCATCCAAACAAATCGTAACCATTATACTATCATCACATATTATAACATTGGACAATCTTCCATTCATGTTATAATAACACAAGTAGCCTAATGCAAATGCAACTATATGCATGTGGTACCAAATCTGGGATAACCCATCTCACCGATCCACCATCGTCAAGGATACGGCAACACCCACTCACTAATTCCACACAATGGGAATTAGCTACCACTGATCCACCATCGTCAAGGATCAGCCACATAATGATTATGAATGCATGTATCAATCATAACATGCTTATCACCCACATAAATCAACCAAATGTCATAATCATCAACCACCACAATAATCAATAGCCATACACAGTTATGATATTTCTCAACCACAATAAATACATATTTTACATCAACAATATATGTATAACAAACACCAATTACAACCACAACATCATAACAGGTAAATCATTCATTATACAGTGCAACAACAATAACACCCCTCACAATCGTGTACCAAGTACAACAAGCAACTCATCAACGACAGAGTATTTACCTCATCATTCCTCAAAACACATGATAACCATATTTACCATGAACAACACCCATTTTCACAATTAACAGAAGCAACCACATTATCACAACATACATCATTGCACATATTCAATTATGCACACAACAACCATTGCACCTCATCAGCTATGCAAAACCAGAATAAACCACATTTGAAGAAAATGATACTTTTTAAAATAAAATCAAGTTGCTATTGTTTTATTCATTTCATATGGTAGAACATTCAATTTAAGGAACAACGTCCAAAACGACGTCTAAAACGGACTTACGGTTTGAAAGTTACACATCTTTAACTTTTTACAAGAAACTAGTTATCGCTACAGCACGCGGCGCAACCAAAGTTCGCGGCGCGACCTGAAGCACACAAACACGTTCGCGGCGCCAACCTATGCACGCGGCGCGATGCGAGAAAACAAGTACGCCTTCGCGGCGCGCACCTACCTTCGCGGCGCGAACTGGCAAAAGTCAGAGCTTTCATCGCATTTGACAGCATTACGGGATTTACCCCAAAATCCCCAAAAACCAAACCAAGTTATGTTATGAACCTCAAATACCACCATATCAGCCACATACACGTTATAACACAAATATAACACACAAAGAGGATCATTTAATCATCATAACAATCATATAATCATACAATTCATCAAATCATACAATTCCCCTCAAAATCATCCCAAAACCCCAATCCATCATATAACCAATTGACACAAACAATGCTTCTAAATCAGTCCTATTATCTATGATACGATAAAAGATATTAACCGGAAGAGTCCCCCCTTACCTTAGCCAAGGATCTTGATTAGCCCTCTTCCTCTTCTGTTCCTCTTTCACGTATCAGCACTTCTACTCTTCTGCTCCTCTTCCACATTTATTTTCCTTTTTTCCTCAATTCCTTATTTTTTTATAAAATAACCTTTAATTAGAATAGGGCCTTTACTAATATAACACCCCCCTCATTCCTTACCATCACACATGGCCCAACACCATAAACCATCCTTTTCCAATTAAATTCCACAAACCACCAATAATTCTAATTATTAATTAAATTTCTATTTAAATTAAAAATTCAAATATACGGGTGTTACAAAACCGAGTGATCCGAAAGAGAAAGAGGACAAAGAAGGCGAGACGGAGGAGAAAGAAGCGCCATACATACCTCCACCACCTTATAAACCACCTATCCCGTACCCTCAAAGACTCGAGAAATCTAAAAACATAGGGCAATTTAAGAAATTTGTCGAACTTCTTAAACAGTTAAACATCACAATTCCGTTTAAAGAAGCCATTACCCAAATGCCCTCATATGCTAAGTTCCTAAAAGAAATCCTATCGAATAAGAAGAAAATAGAAGACAACGAGACCATAACACTCACTGCTGAATGTAGTGCAATAATTCCAAATAAAATGCCACCTAAGCTGAAAGACCCAGGAAGTTTCTCCATACCCTACAATATAGGAAAATTTGTCATAGACAAAGCTTTATGCGACTTAGGAGCTAGTATTAGCCTGATGCCTTTGTCCATTTGCGAGAAACTAAACATGGGAGATCTAAGACCAACCAAGATGTCAGTACAACTTGCAGACCGATCTGTCAAGTATACTGTAGGTGTTCTTGAAAATGTACCCGTCCGCATCGAACAATTCTACATCCCTACGAATTTCATAATTATGGACATAAAGGAAGACGTCAATACTCCTATAATCTTAGGAAGACCTTTCCTAGCTACCACTGGAGCCATTATAGACGTAAAGAAAGGCAAGTTGACATTCGAAGTAGGTGAGGAGAAGGTCGAGTTTATTCTAACACAATTACTTCAAGCCCCAGCTATAGAAGATACATGTTATCTGGTGGACGTTATTGTTGAAGGTGTAAGAGAGATAGGATTATCAGATGAATCTTACTCTGAAGTTATGAAGATTCCGATGCCCCGGATTTTCGAAGATGACAATTGGCGTCCGGAATACCGAGACGATACTTTAAGAGAATGCTTAGCTTTAACACCCAACCCTATGCCTTGCCCAAAGAAACCAGCCTTGCACCTTAAACCATTACCCAAGACTCTTAGGTATGAATATCTAGACGATGAGCTCAAAAGACCAGTATTAGTCAACACAGAGCTAGGAGCCACAGAGACTGAGAAGCTATTACAAGTATTAAGGAAGTATCCATCTACGTTAGGATATAATATTGCTGATCTGAAAGGAATAAGTCCTTCCATATGTATGCATCGCATCATGTTGGAAGAAGATTGCAAAACCTCTAGGGAGCATCAAAGAAAGATTAACCCTATCCTGAGCACAGTAGTTAAATATGAAGTTACCAAACTTCTGAATGCTGGAATTATATATCCAATCTCCGATAGTCAGTGGGTAAGTCCGGTCCATTGTGTACCAAAGAAGGGAGGCATAACAGTTACCGTAAACAAGTCAGGCGAATCTATAGCCGAAAGAAAGGTGACTAGAGCAAGGATGTGTATTGACTATCGTAAGTTAAACAAAGCCACGAGGAAAGACCATTTCCCTCTTCCCTTTATTGACCAAATGCTCGAACGCTTAGCAAAACATTCCTATTACTGCTACCTGGATGGTTACTCAGGATTCTTTCAAATCCTGATTCACCCTGACGACCAAGAGAAAACAACCTTCACGTGCCCTTATGGAACATTCGCTTATAGACGAATGCCTTTTAGATTATGCAACGCCCCTGCGACATTTCAGAGATGCATGATATCAATTTTCGCTAATTACATAGACAACATCATGGAAGTCTTTATGGACGACTTCTCTGTGTGTGGGGAAGATTTCGAAGGATGCCTCTCAAATCTAGAAAAAGTATTGGACAGATGTGTACAAGTTAACCTCGTCCTAAACTGGGAAAAGTGTCACTTTATGGTTAAACAATGGATTGTACTTGGACACGTAGTCTCCGAAAGAGGAATTGAAGTCGATAAAGCAAAGATCGAAGTAATAGAAAATCTCCAAACCCCAAAAACAGTTAGAGAGATACAGAGCTTCTTAGGACACACAGGTTTCTACAGAAGATTCGTAAAGGACTTTTCTAAGATCTCTAAACCTCTGACTAGTCTCCTGATGAAAGATGTTGAGTTTAACTTCAACGATGAATGTCTAGAAGCCTTTGAAGTACTAAAGACAACCCTGATATCCACACCCATAATGCAACCACCCGACTAGAATTTACCATTTGAAATTATGTGTGATGCAAGCGACTATGCCGTAGGAGCTGTCTTAGGCCAAAGGAAAGATAAGAAACTCCACACGATATATTATGCAAGTAGGACCTTAGACCCTGCGCAAATGAATTATGCCATAACCGAAAAGGAACTCCTGGTCGTGGTCTTCGCGCTAGATAAGTTTCATTCCTATCTGATAGAAGCAAAGATAATAATTTACACCGACCATGCAGCCATTAGGTATCTACTAGCTAAACAAGATGCAAAACCTAGACTGTTAAGGTGGATCCTACTACTACAAGAATTTGATTTGGAAATCAAAGATAAAAAAGGGACCGAAAATGTTGTAGCCAACCATTTATCTAGGATGGAAGATATTAAGACAGAAGAGACACCAATCAACGATGATTTCCTCTATGAACGCTTAATAGCACATTTAGAATCCGAAAGCGACACATTGGAATAACCTAAAGCGCAAACCGTTAAGACACTAAATATCGGAACCACACTGCCATGGTATGTCGATTTCATCAACTACCTAGCTGCGAGAGTGCTTCCGCTCGACATGACTTATCAACAAAAAAAGAAGTTCTTCCAAGACCTTAAACAGTATTATTGGGATGAACCCTTGCTATTCAAGAGAGGCGCTGATGGGATATTCTGCCAATGTGTTCCGGAGAAGAAATAGAAAGCATAATACATCATTGCCACGATGCCCCCTATGGTGGGCACACAAGCACATCAAAGACATGCGCTAAGATTCTGCAAGCAGGTCTCTTTTGGCCCAACCTATGGAAGGATGTCCACATCTCTATTAGAAACTGCGACCGATGTCAGCGCACTGGAAACATATCTAGGCGAGATGAGATGCCACAAAGGGCATTTTAGAAGTAGAAATCTTTGATGTGTGGGGAATCGAATTTATGGGACCTTTCCCATCTTCCTTTGGAAATAACTACATACTTGTCGCAGTCGATTACGTATCTAAATGGATAGAAGTTGTAGCCTCACCCACAAACGATGCACAAGTAGTTATTAGGCTATTCAAAAATATAATCTTTCCAAGATTTGGTGTACCAAGATTAGTCATTAGCGACGGAGGATCCCACTTCATATCTAGAATTTTCGAAAGACTCTTAGTAAAATATGGAGTCCGACACCGTGTAGCAACACCTTACCACCCACAAACGAGTGGACAAGTCGAAGTCTCGAATAGACAAATCAAGCAAATACTTGAAAGTACTGTTGCCACATCTAGGAAGGATTGGTCAACTGAGTTACACAAAGCACTATGGGCGTATAAAACTGCCTACAAGACACCAATAGGAACCACGCCTTTCAAATTAGTATACGGTAAATCTTGTCATCTACCGGTAGAACTAGAGCATATAGCCTACTGGGCAATAAAAACCTTAAACCTAAGTTACACCGCCACAGGCGAAAGAAGGCTATTGGATATCAACGAGTTGGAAGAAATTAGATTGGATGCTTACGAGAATGCTAAGATTTACAAAGAAAGAACAAAGAAGTGGCACGATAAACGCATCTCAAGGAAGGAATTCAATGAGGGAGATGTGGTGCTTCTGTTTAATTCTCGACTTAAGCTCTTTCCAGGAAAACTTCGTTCAAGATGGTCTGGCCTATTCGAAGTTACCAAAGTATATCCGAGTGGCGTTATCGAAATTAAAGGAAAATCGAGCTATAGCTTTGTTGTAAACGGGCAGCGATTGAAACATTACCATATTGTTGAAAACAAAGACTACACTGATAGTCTTAAGCTCGTAGAGTTAATCATCGAGTCGTAGATCTAACCATCGGTTCGTCGAGCTTGTGACGTTAAACAAAGCGCTTTCGCGGGAGACAACCCGCCTTTTTAACTTTAATTTTCTGTTAAGTTATTTTAATTTTAAATGTTTTATTAAAATTTATCTTCTTTTCTTTCTGCACTCTTATTTCAAAATACTAACTCTTTGTTTTAAATCATACTAACTTAAAACTTTTCTTTCTGATTTTATAAAAAAATTTCCAGGGTACTAACCACTTTTCTGACTTTAGAGATGGATTTCACTGATGACATGGTAGTTACTTTTGGGAGTGAGGATCAGCGGAGACGATATGAGATTCTGGCAAAGTGTGAGATGGGTCTCACTGCTTTCTCGCATGACGCGACTCTGACAGTTCTAGGTATCAGAGAAAGTGTGCATTTTATGCTTCATCAGATTGGATGGGAGGATCTCCTCACCACCCGTACACCCACTTTCCGCAACCTGACCTTAGAGTTTCTGAGTTCCCTCCAATATGAGCCTAAACTTGGATTAGCTTTCAACAGAGGAAGAGTTTCATTCAGATTGTTTGGATTCACCTACCGCTTCACCACCCGTCAGTTGGCCGAGTTACTAGGATATCTCACAGGCATGGATGCCTTGATGGAAGTCGATGATGAGTACTTCCCTGATAACATCGTTGACTACTTTTGGAGTACCATATCTGGTAGAAACCAGAATGATCTACAACTCTCTTCAAAAATCCACAATCCCGCCATTAGGTATTTCCAGATGATTCTAGCTTTCACACTTGGAAAACCTTTGGGCGATACTTCAGTAACTAAGGATGAGCTGGGCATTATGATGTGTGTCTTCCAAGCCAGACCAGTTATGAGAGTTTCCTTTATGCTTGCTAGAATGGCCACTCTGGCCCAAGATACCATCGGTCCTATCCTTGTAGGGGGTCTTGTTACTAAGATTTCCCGTGCTTTATCTTTGAGAAGCCCGCTTGCTAGATTGATTCCTTATGGAGGATTCAAATCCATGGACATGGAGTTTTGCTTCAACAAGAGCCTGATTAGCAACTACGAGTCTCCACCTTATCAGCTTCTCGTGAACTATGAGCCAGTTAATCACTTTGCTCTACCTTGCATTAGATTCACAAGTGTTCACAAGAAAGAAAATTGGATTTATGACTTGGAAGGACAAGGTGAGAATGACTTTGAGGAAGAAGAAAGTGATCCGAGGACACCGACTGGCTACTATGACTTAGATACTACACCATATGAGGATGTACCTATGGTTGACCACGCCGCTGCTAGAGACCCTTCGGAATGACTTTGTTGTACTTCGTACCGATTTAGGGAGACTCCGAGGAGATTTCCACGGATTTCTGGATTTGGTCACGGCAAATCTCGACAGTTTTCATCAATACTTTCAGTCCAACCCGCCTCCGAAAAGTGGCTAATTGAAGACCGCTAACTTTTATTTCTAACTCTTACATTTAGACAATGAGGACATCGTCTAGTTTAAGTGTGGGGGAAGGGAATGCTTAGTTAGGATTTACCGCTTTAGAAGTTTAAAATTTTTAGTTTTTCAAATTTCAGCATTTTAATTAGTTAGTATTTCTATTTTTAGAACAAAGTTTTAATTTTCAGTTTTTGATTCTAATAAAATTCAGCATTTTCTTTATTCTGGTTTTTACTTTTCTCTGCTTTATTTCATCTGTTGAACCCCTGTGTGTGTGCATCATAAAAATTGCTGCTATATGCTATTGTTAAAAATAAATATTGCTGCACTAATGTATTTGTGTAACACAACACAATTCTAGTCTGCTACCTATACTCTACTCTGCTACTGTTATAAAAATTATATTGGTATAGGCTATTTATTTATCATACTAAGAATTATGTACACACCCTTTATAATACTATTGACTATCAGTCAAAAGTATTTATGTCATTACTATTGGTCCAATAGCAATGCATGCATTCTGGTCAAAAAAAGCCATATGGAATCTCTGCATGCACGCTGCACACACGCGACAGACGCACATGCATGTACATGCATGCCTGCCGTCCGCCAGAATGGGGCCCACGCTGTTCGTCCCCCCTGGCCTCCTTCCGTTCGGCGCCTTCCTTAAATGCAGAGAGGTGCATTTGTTCGTTCCAAGCCCAGAAGCAACCAATTTCTCTGCTATTTCAAACTTCTCAGTGCTAAATTAATTTCCATTTTCAACTTCAATTCAAACCTCACCTTAATTCCATTCAACACTCATTCAATCTACTCATTCATTCTCTGCTATATATATTATACCACTGCCACAAACAAAACCATAAACCACAAGTATTTTTCTGCTATTTCTTCTACAATTTCTTTCACACTTCCAGCAGAAAATTTACTATGGCTAACCTCAACAACCAAAACGAAGAAGAGTTCCCCGGTGTTATTTTCCGAATTGGAGAAGCGGGAGAAATTCAACGAAACCGATACCTAAGTTTTGAAGGATAGAAAAACACTTAGAAAGGGGGGGGTTTGAATAAGTGTAGCTTTAAAAACTTGACAGATAAAAATAAATTGCACAGTTATTTTTATCCTGGTTCGTTGTTAACTAAACTACTCCAGTCCACCCCCGCAGAGATGATTTACCTCAATTGAGGATTTAATCCACTAATCGCACGGATTACAATGGTTCTCCACTTAGTCAGCAACTAAGTCTTCCAGAGTCTTCTGATCACACACTGATCACTCCAGGAACAACTGCTTAGATACCTCTAAGACTTTCTAGAGTATTCTGATCCACACGATCACTCTAGTTACAACCTGCTTAGATAACCTCTAAGACTTCCTAGAGTATTCTGATCCACACGATCACTCTAGTTCCTTACAACTTAATGTAATCAATTCTAAGAGTATTACAATTGCTTCTTAAAAGCTATAATCACAAACTGTGATATTTCTCTTAACGTTTAAGCTTAATCTCACTAATATATTACAACAGCAATGTAGTGAGCTTTGATGAAGATGAAGATTCTGAGCTTTGAGTAGAACAGAGTTTCAGCAAGTTAATATGAGTTGTTTTGTTCAGGATCGTTACAAATTGGTTAACCTTGCTTCTCATCAGAACTTCATATTTATAAGCGTTGGAGAAGATGACCGTTGAGTGCATTTAATGCTTTGCGTGTTCCGTACAGCATCGCATTTAATGTTATACGCTTTTGTCAACTACCTCGAGCCTTGTTCACGCTGTGTCTACTGACGTTGCCTTTAATAGCTTTTAACGTTCCTTTTGTCAGTCAGCGTAGCCTGCCACTTGTACTTCCTTCTGATCTGATGTTTGTGAATACAACATTTGAATATCATCAGAGTCAAACAGCTTGGTGCAAAGCATCTTCTAATCTTCTGACCTTGAAGTGCTTCTGTGCGTGATACCATCAGAACTTCAGTGCTTCTGATCTCATGTTCTTCTGATGCTTCCATAGACCCATGTTCTGATTCTGCTTCGACCATCTTCTGATGTCTTGCCAGACCATGTTCTGATGTTGCATGCTGAACCCTTTGAGACAAAGCTTCTGAGCGCTGAATTATGCATACTCTTTATATATTTCCTGAAAAGGAAATTGCATTGGATTAGAGTACCATATTATCTTAAGCAAAATTCATATTATTGTTATCATCAAAACTCAGATAATTGATCAGAACAAATCTTGTTCTAACAATCTCCCCCTTTTTGATGATGACAAAAACATATATAAATGATATGAATTTGCGATCAGAAAGAGCAGACGGCAAAAGACAAATTACACAGCTATAGCATAAGCATATGAATATGTCTCCCCCTGAGATTAACAATCTCCCCCTGAGATAAATAATCTCCCCCTGAAATAAATACTCGAAGAACTTTAATAAAAGACTTCCCTGATTATTTCGGTAGAGACGATCACATAGGCTTCTGTCTTCAGAGAATTCATAGCTTCTGACTTCTGCTTCCATTGGACAGCTTCAGAACTAGAATTTCTTTAGATCCCTAAAACACTCACAGCTTCTGATTCCTGCTTCCATCTAGGACAGCTTCAGAACTTGAATTTCTTTGATCTTCAGAACATTCACAGCTTCTGATTTCTGCTTCCATTTAGGACAACTTCAGAACTTGAATTTCTTTGATCTTCAGAACATTCACAGCTTCTGATTTCTGCTTCCATTTAGGACAGCTTCAGAACTTGAGTTTTCTGGATCTTTAGAACATTCACAGCTTCTGATTTCTGCTTCCCTCGGATAGCTTCAGAGCTTTGAATTTCTATCACTTCATGCTAGATTTGTATCAGAACATTGTTGAATGTACCAGAGCATCATCAGAGCATCTCTACATCCTGAAATGTTACAGAACAAAAACTAAACGACAAAAGTCAGCATGAACGAGTCAGACATAAAATGTATATTGGAACACATGATATGTATCAGAGCCATATAGGCTAAAATAATGTATCAGAGCAAATAGAATTTTGTCAGAGCAAATAGACAAATATGGATCAAATTCTATTATCAGTGCTTCTGATTCATTCTTCTTTCTTGCTTCTGATTTCTGAAGCTTGACAGCACTTAGCTTGCTTCAGTTTCCATGAGTTTATTCTTTTTACAGAATAACACTTCTTATGGTTTTGCTTCTTGTGTTTGCTTTGAAGATTCTCTTCACTTCTTTATACCTGCAAAACACTTAAACCATATAGAACTTGCAGTTCTTGTTAGTAAAAGTGTGGGAGCTTTACCCAGCAACTGATAGATTAATCAAATCATTTATCATTTATCTTCTCCCCCTTTTTGTCATAACATCAAAAAGAATAATTCAAAAGATTCAGATGAATAAAACGACAAATAAAATCACTGGAATGTAAAACAAAGAAACTTTTCATTGATAATCAAAAGATATTACAAAAGGTTCTTATGTTTAACAAGATGAGAAACATTCCTAGCAAATACATAAAAAGTCATCCCAAGAGGAAATGACTACAAAAAATAAAACGGGGCTTTCTCTTAACATAGAAGTTAAGAATATCATTCTTAACCTCTTCCCATAACTCAAGAAAGTCTTCTGTCTTTGGGTGAACGTTGATAACAACATCAAAGAAGAGGTCTGACTTGAGAGGTATTAGGAGAGCCATCCCGAGATATGCAGAGATCTGCCGCCTTTGAGTCATAGATCTTCAACAGGCTTAGAGCATGATTAAGAGATCCAGACAAGGGATTCAAGATGAATGCTAGGTTTGAACTAGGAGAGAGAGAGAGAAAAGAAAAAAAAAACTTGATGAGGAATGCAAAGAGATAGAGAAGGAAAACAGAGACAGAGTGTAATAGAGAAAATATAAGAGGGAAGGAGAAGCGTTTGAAGAGAATTTAAAAGAAAGTAAAATGAAACAAATGATGGATAGCATTTAATGTTACGTGACATGAGGAGAGATAATAAAGACAAATGAGGTGACTAGCACAGTTACCTATGGTCGGCGTCCCTTCAACTGCACGCGCGCTTATCCATGAACAGTAACGACAGGTTTACCATCCCGAGATAAAACGTTACAGCTGTTTTGCTTTAAAAGAGGTTCTGAATCAACTTAGACAATGAAACGTTAGTAATAACCGAATCATAATTTCTAAAAGATTTCAATCAGAACTTCTGATTTAAAAAGAAATCCACATTCATTTCAGAAGATACTCATACGTAAGAACTTCTCATCTTCTCATTCTGGGCATAAATCCATACTGATGTTCTTCAGAATGAACTTAAACCTATCTTCAGCCAGGGGTTTTGTAAAGATATCAGCCCATTGATGGTCTGTATCAACAAAGTTTAAAGATATAACACCCTTCTGAACATAGTCCCTTATGAAATGATGTTTAATCTCAATATGTTTAGCCTTTGAATGAAGAATAGGATTCTTAGATAAACATATAGCAGAAATATTATCACAGAATATAAGAATGTTACTCTCATATATCTGATAATCTTCTAACTGACTCTTCATCCAGAGCATCTGTGTACTGCAACCAGCAGCAGCGACATATTCTGCTTCTGTTGTTGATAGAGCAATAGTTGCTTGCTTCTTGCTATACCAGGAGATCAAATGACTTCCAAGAAATTGGCAACTTCCTGAAGTACTCTTTCTTTCAATTCTGTCTCCAGCATAGTCAGCATCACAGAATCCTACTAAGTTGTATTCTTTAGATTTTCTGTAAACTAAGCCAACATTAGTAGTACCTTTCAGATACCTTAGAATTCTCTTAACAGCAGTTAAATGAGATTCTCTAGGATCTGATTGGAATCTAGCACACAAACAAACACTGAACAGAATGTCAGGTCTAGAAGCAGTCAAATATAGAAGAGATCCAATCATACCTCTGTATAACTTCTGATCTACCTTCTTACTTACCTCATCCTTACCTAGGATGCATGTTGGATGCATAGGAGTTTTGGCTTCTTTGCAGTCTAGAAGATTAAACTTCTTCAGAAGTTCCTTCACATACTTGGTTTGGTGAACATACGTTCCTTCTGATGTTTGATTTATTTGTATTCCAAGGAAATACTTGAGTTCTCCCATCATGCTCATTTCAAACTCAGCCTGCATAGACTCAGCAAACTCCTTTCCAAGTGTAGCATTAGATGTTCCAAAAATAATATCATCTACATATATTTGACAAATTAAAATATCCCTTTTAAAGGTTTTACAAAAGAGAGTAGTGTCCACTTTTCCTCTAGTGAAACCATTATCCAGAAGGAAAGAACTTAAGCGTTCATACCAAGCTCTGGGAGCTTGTTTCAATCCATACAATGATTTCTTTAGTTTAAAAACATGATTAGGAGACATAGAGTCTTCAAAACCAGGAGGTTGATGGACATAAACTTCTTCATCTATATAACCATTTAAGAAGGCACTCTTAACATCCATCTGATAGAGAGTGATGTTATGTTGAGTGGCAAATGAAATTAATAGACGAATAGATTCTAACCTGGCCACTAGTGCAAAGGTTTCTGTATAGTCAATCCCTTCTTGCTGACTATAACCCTGAGCCACCAGTCTGGCTTTGTTCCTTACCACTTCACCTTTCTCACTGAGCTTGTTTCTGAAGACCCATTTTGTACCGATTATATTGAATCCATCTGGTCTAGGAACAAGATCCCAAACATCATTCCTTTTAAACTGATTCAGTTCTTCTTGCATAGCAATTATCCAGTCTGGATCTTCTAGAGCATGATCAACAAAAGTTGGCTCGATCAAAGATACAAGACCTAATTGACAGTCTGCATTGTTCTTAAGGAATGCTCTTGTTCTGATTGGATCATCCTTCTTTCCAAGAATGACATCTTCTGAATGAGCAGAGATGAGTCTGGATGATCTTCTGACAGATGGTTCTTCAGAAATGCTTAGATTCTCCTGAGAAGCTGATACTTGATCTTCAGATTCTTTGCTTCTGAGAAGCTCTGCTTCTGATGCGTTGCTTCTTGGCTCAACATCTTCTGATATATCAATATCACAATCTGCAAAATTATCAAACTGCTTTGGTTTTTCAGAACCAAGCTTATCATCAAACCTGATATTGATTGATTCTTCTACAATCAATGTTTCAGTATTGTATACTCTGTAGCCTTTTGAGCGTTCAGAATATCCAAGAAGGAAACATTTTTGTGCTTTGGAATTAAACTTACCAAGATGATCTTTAGTGTTCAGAATAAAGCATACACATCCAAAAGGATGGAAATATGAAATGTTGGGCTTTTTATTCTTCCACAATTCATAAGGAGTCTTATTTAGAATAGGTCTGATAGAGATTCTATTCTGAATATAGCATGCAGTGTTTATTGCTTCTGCCCAGAAATGCTTAGCCATATTGGTTTCATTGATCATGGTTCTGGCCATTTCTTGCAGAGTCCTATTCTTTCGTTCTACAACTCCATTTTGCTGTGGAGTTCTAGGACAAGAGAAATCATGGGCAATACCATTTTCTTTGAAGAATTCTTCAAAGGATCTGTTCTCAAATTCACCACCATGATCACTTCTGACCTTTATGATTTTACACTCTTTTTCAGATTGAATCTGAATGCAGAAATCAAAGAACACTGAATGAGACTCATCCTTGTGTTTCAAGAATTTTACCCACGTCCAGCGGCTATAATCATCTACGATGACTAATCCATATTTCTTCCCTCTGACAGATGCTATTTTAACTGGGCCAAACAAATCAATGTGCAAGAGTTCTAATGGCCTTGAGGTAGAAACAACATTCTTGGACTTGAATGCAGGTTTGGAGAACTTGCCCTTCTGACATGCTTCACAAAGAGCATCTGATTTGAATTTCAGATTAGGGAGTCCTCTGACAAGATCCAGTTTGTTAATCTGAGAAATCTTTCTCAAACTAGCATGACCTAATCTTCTGTGCCAGACCCACTGCTCTTCAGAAACAGACATAAGACAAGTCACCTTCTGACTCATAAGATCTTGCAGATCTGTCTTATAAATGTTGTTCTTCCTCTTGCCTGTAAATAGGATTGAGCCATCCTTCTGATTTACAGCCTTGCAAGACTTTTGATTAAAGATTATATCATAACCATTGTCACTCAATTGACTGATAGATAAGAGGTTATGTGTTAATCCTTCTACAAGAAGTACATTAGAAATGGAAGGAGAGTTACCAGACTTTATAGTTCCAGAGCCAATTATCTTGCCCTTCTGATCTCCTCCAAACTTGACTTCTCCTCCAGACTTAAGCACCAGGTCTTGGAACATAGACCTTCTTCCTGTCATGTGTCGTGAGCATCCAGAGTCCAGGTACCATGACATGTTGTGCTTTGTCCTTTTTGCAGCCAAGGATATCTGCAATAGGAATAATCTTATCCTTAGGTACCCACATTTTCTTGGGTCCTTTCTTGTTAGATTTTCTCAAGTTCTGATTGAACTTGGGTTTAACATTGTAAGCAATAGGAGGAACAGCATGATAATTTTTAATGTGAGTTTCATGATATTTCCTAGGTTGTGTCACATGCTTTTTGGTGTGTGTTATGTGAAAACTTTGAGCATGTGAAGTGTGCCTAATATCATGGGAGTGGCCATACTTGAACTGATCATACAATGGCTTGTATGTGAATTTCATTTCATCAACAGGTTCAAGTTTGTATGGGGTTTCACCCTCAAAACCAATGCCGACTCTTTTGTTTCCAGACACAGCATATATCATAGAAGCTAGCTGACTTCTGCCAATACTTCTAGACAAGAACTTCCTGAAACTTAAATCATATTCTTTCAGAATATGGTTTAGACTAGGAGTGGATTTTTCTGAATCAGAAGGAGATCCAACATTATTGGATAATTTTAAAAGTTTTTCTTTTAATTCAGAATTTTCCAACTCAAGCTTCTTTGTTTCAAATTCAAATAGCTTTTTCAGCTTTTTGTATTTGAGACTAATCTGAGACTTGAATTCCAGAAGTTCAGTTAGACCGGAAACTAACTCATCTCTAGTAAGTTCAGAAAATACCTCTTCAGAATCTGATTCTGATGTAGATTCTGATCCGTCATCTTCTGTCGCCATCAGCGCACAGTTAGCCTGCTCATCTTCAGAGTCTGAATCATCTTCTGACTCATCCCAGGTTGCCATAAGACCTTTCTTCTTATGAAACTTCTTCTTGGGATTTTCCTTCTGAAGTTTTGGACATTCATTCTTGAAGTGTCCAGGCTCATTGCATTCATAGCACATGACCTTCTTCTTGTCAAATCTTCTGTCATCAGAAGATTCTCCACGTTCAAATTTCTTTGAACTTCTGACGCCTCTGAACTTCCTTTGCTTGTTCTTCCAGAGTTGATTTAGCCTTCTGGAGATCAAGGACAGTTCATCTTCTTCTTCAGATTCTGATTCTTCAGGATCTTCTTCTCTAGCCTGAAAAGCGTTAGTGCATTTCTTGATATTGGATTTTAATGCAATAGACTTACCTTTCTTTTGAGGCTCATTTGCGTCCAGCTCTATTTCATGGCTTCTCAAGACACTGATAAGCTCTTCCAGAGAAACTTCATTCAGATTCTTTGCAATCTTGAATGTAGTCACCATAGGACCCCATCTTCTGGGTAAGCTTCTGATGATCTTCTTTACGTGATCAGCCTTGGTGTATCCCTTGTCAAGAACTCTCAATCCAGCAGTAAGAGTTTGAAATCTTGAAAACATCTTTTCAATGTCTTCATCATCCTCCATCTTGAAGGCTTCATACTTCTGGATTAAAGCGAGAGCTTTAGTCTCCTTGACTTGAGCATTTCCTTCATGAGTCATTTTCAAGGACTCATATATGTCATAGGCCGTTTCCCTGTTAGATATCTTCTCATACTCAGCATGAGAGATAGCATTCAGCAAAGCAGTTCTGCATTTATGATGATTCCTGAAAAGCTTCTTCTGATCATCACTCATTTCTTGCCTTGTCAGCTTTACGCCACTGGCATTTACCGGATGTTTGTAACCATCCATCAGAAGATCCCATAGATCACCATCTAGACTAAGAAAATAACTTTCCAGTTTATCTTTCCAGTATTCAAAGTTTTCACCATCAAATACCGGCGGTCTAGTATAACCATTGTTACCGTTGTGTTGCTCAGCAGAGCCAGATGTAGATGTAGACTTTGCAGTTTCATCAGCCATCTTTTATTGAAGCGTTTTTCTCTTCCTGAATCTTTTCTAAACACGGTTAAGTGCTTGCACCTTAGAACCGGCGCTCTGATGCCAATTGAAGGATAGAAAAACACTTAGAAAGGGGGGGTTTGAATAAGTGTAGCTTTAAAAACTTGACAGTTAAAAATAAATTGCACAGTTATTTTTATCCTGGTTCGTTGTTAACTAAACTACTCCAGTCCACCCCCGCAGAGATGATTTACCTCAACTGAGGATTTAATCCACTAATCGCACGGATTACAATGGTTCTCCACTTAGTCAGCAACTAAGTCTTCCAGAGTCTTCTGATCACACACTGATCACTCCAGGAACAACTGCTTAGATACCCTCTAAGACTTTCTAGAGTATTCTGATCCACACGATCACTCTAGTTACAACCTGCTTAGATAACCTCTAAGACTTCCTAGAGTATTCTGATCCACACGATCACTCTAGTTCCTTACAACTTAATGTAATCAATTCTAAGAGTATTACAATTGCTTCTTAAAAGCTATAATCACAAACAGTGATATTTCTCTTAACGTTTAAGCTTAATCTCACTAATATATTACAACAGCAATGTAGTGAGCTTTGATGAAGATGAAGATTCTGAGCTTTGAGTAGAACAGAGTTTCAGCAAGTTAATATGAGTTGTTTTGTTCAGGATCGTTACAAATTGGTTAACCTTGCTTCTCATCAGAACTTCATATTTATAAGCGTTGGAGAAGATGACCGTTGAGTGCATTTAATGCTTTGCATGTTCCGTACAACATCGCATTTAATGTTATACGCTTTTGTCAACTACCTCGAGCCTTGTTCACGCTGTGTCTACTGACGTTGCCTTTAATAGCTTTTAACGTTCCTTTTGTCAGTCAGCGTAGCCTGCCACTTGTACTTCCTTCTGATCTGATGTTTGTGAATACAACATTTGAATATCATCAGAGTCAAACAGCTTGGTGCAAAGCATCTTCTGATCTTCTGACCTTGAAGTGCTTCTGTGCGTGATACCATCAGAACTTCAGTGCTTCTGATCTCATGTTCTTCTGATGCTTCCATAGACCCATGTTCTGATTCTGCTTCGACCATCTTCTGATGTCTTGCCAGACCATGTTCTGATGTTGCATGCTGAACCCTTTGAGACAAAGCTTCTGAGCGCTGAATTATGCATACTCTTTATATATTTCCTGAAAAGGAAATTGCATTGGATTAGAGTACCATATTATCTTAAGCAAAATTCATATTATTGTTATCATCAAAACTCAGATAATTGATCAGAACAAATCTTGTTCTAACAAGTTTCTCTCAGAGAGGGGTGGTAGAATCAAGGTTTGCCCATATCGATAGCTTGCGAAATTTGGGGCTGTTCAAAACCGGTGTGCAAATATTACTCCAGCAAACGGGGTTATCATTCGTGAGCACACTCGACTTCCCCATATACGAGGCGTTAACCTTGGAGTTCCTAAGCTCTTACATTTACAACACACCCACCAACACTTCTCACAACCTTATCAGAACCGCTACCTTCTGACTATTCAACCGAGAATACACCATTAATCAAGGAAGCATTGGTGCTCTTTTTCGGTTCGCACGTGTTGAAGGAGCCAACTATAGAATTCTGCCCGAGCTTGACTGGAAAAGAGCCTCAAATGATACTTGGCATCGAATATCCGGTAATGATAATATCGCTCCCGACATGCGCTTCTTTTCACAAATTCATTACCCGACTATGCGTTACTTCCACCGCAATTTAGCAAATACTATCTTTGGAAGAACCAACAACAACAAAGTCAATGGTAAGGAGTTATACTTCTTTTATTGTGCTTTCGCCAATCATAGGATCAATGCCAGCACTTTCCTTATGTCTCACATTCAAGCTCTCGTATCAAGAGAAGGAAACACACCATTCAGTGTATGATGGCTTGTCACTGGTATAGCTCGAGCCCTCGACCTGAATGATAGGCTCGAAAATCTACCTTCTCTACCGCCCGTTTTTATGGATATCAATAACTGCAGAGCTGGTCGCCTTATCAAATCAAGACCAGACGGAAGGTACAACCTCATGGTGCGAAACAAGGAAATTCGTAGTGTCATACTGCCAAACATCGAGATCACTAGGATAGACCGCAAAGACAACTAGATCTATGATCTCGACGCACCTGCTCTTGGTGAGAACGTAGAAGATAATCAAAATAATGCAGATAATGTGGATAAGGTTGAACAAGAAATGAATCAAGGAGAGCCCCAGCCCGATGAAAACCCCAACCCAATCCTGAAAATGTTGCAGGACCATCTGTACCTCCACCCCGAAGAAGGAATCAATCAGTCACACTAGATGATGTGTATAGAGAGATGATATGCAACCACGAGGAAGAAACTCAGTGTCATCAAAGGATTAAGGCGGGTCAGAACGAAATGATGACGTTGATGCGTGAAATGCAAAGAGATCCACACGACTATGCATACTGGAATGATCATAGCATTGCAGACCTCACTGATAAAATGCATTGCTTAACATATCATGTTGAAGGCTTACACGAGTATGTGTACCATGCTGGGATAGTTCCGCCTAGAGACGGCAATGGAGGTCAAAGAGGAGGAAGAGCACGAACACGAGGAAGAGGTAATGAGTAGTGAGTTTTAACCGTTTCTACCAAACAAGGTCGCATTGAGGACAAAGCAACGTATAAGTGTGGGGGAGGAAACTTGCTGCTTTTCATTTTAATTTCAGTAGATTTTAAAATTTTAGTATTTAATTTCCAGTATATTTAGTTATTTCCCTAAAAAAAAATTTAGTTTCTTGTCATTCCAACCCATGTACTCTAAGTTTAATATATGCGAGTATTTTCCGTTTGTCGAATTCTCCGCCTACTTGAACCATAAACCTTTTTACTTTATACGCATAGCTTGATACGCTCGAAGAGTACAAGAATACAACGATTTAAGATATGTTAGAACCGAAGCACTAGCAAACAAAATCGCTACAGTCTTGACACTCTAGAACTCCGATTTATGCAAGACTCAATTTAAGTACCTATTATTTCAAAGTCTTTAATCTCTAGCTTTAAAGTAGCTTCGAGTAGTTTATTCAGCAGTCGGCACCGTCTTAAACACAAACTACGTAGAGAGCCGATGAATATAAGTGAATGATCCTGAAAAAAATTTCAGTAAAAAATTTAAAAGATTGCTCTGACTAAGCTAGGTGACCCTCACCCGGTCATTTAACCCAAAGGATGTATATCTCGCAAACAATAAAGAAACCTATTGTCAGTTGGTTCAAAAGTATCTGATATTGAACTTGGTAGGGCGAATTTCGGTTCGATCCCCTGCAGCTTACAATTGGTTAAAGAAGTGGGTACCACAGAAATGTGTCAGAGCCCCGTGCTAATAAGGATTGGTGTCACTAACTGGTTACTCTACTATGTGCGTGTGAAGATAAAGGTCTTAATGTGATTGCGCTCGAATGAAAACAAGCAAAATCTAGCGAAAGGGTCTAGATGAGTTGTAATAGCATGATTTGAATTGGTTTGCATAAGCCGGAGTTGTCCAGTGTCGCTACTATATCTTTAGTGTTTACATTGAGCTTTCGTGTCTCTAACAAAGTATCTCCGCGACCAATTACGAATCCAGATGATTGTCATGCCTGTGTAAAACATTTTCTTGATCGTTTGCTTGAGGGCAAGCAAAGTTCAAGTGTGGGGGAGTTTGATAACACGAAAACGTATCGTATATTTAGCTTAATTTACATGCATTATTATTCTATTTTATTTCGATTTTATTATTTTATTTCGATTTTATTATTTTATTTCGATTTTATTATTTTATTTTATATTATGCCGGTATTTCTATTTGTTTTCAGGAATTTATTTAATCGGAGCTTGCAAAAGAAACAATCGGAAAAAGGAGCTAAAATGGAGAAGAATTGCTTAAAATACCAATTAAATGAGGAGGTGTAGATAGGAAGAAGAAAAGGCCCAGAACACAAAGGAAGCCCAATGCGCAAGAGTGAGTGGGCACGTGACAGATGGCATGCTGGGCCACCTTCCGTTCGGCGCACCCCCTTCCCTACCGTACGACACCCTCCTTAATAATAGTGCAAGCCCAGAAGACGTTCGTCCAGATTTTTTTCCGCCATTTTCTCCTCCGTGAAGCAGCACTGAAACAGATTAAAAAGCCAAATCAAACCTAATGCAACTCTATAAAACCCTTCAAGAATTATTGAGAGGGTTACAAAGTTTTACCCTACTGCCGTCAAGAGTTCATCTATTTCTTTTTCCAGTTCCGTTCTTATTTCCTACCCGCTTCCGGCAATAGATTTCCATACCGGAAACTCTATTGCGATTTAGTTTTCATTGTTAGCCTCAGATTTAGTTTTAGTTTTAGCATCAGAATTAATTTTCAGCATTTATTTTTGTCCCGGATCCAAGATTTGGTACAGCAAGATTACACTTTCAGTCTGCAATTTAATTCAGGTTTATTTATTAGCATTTAATTATTATTGGCAGTTTATATTAGTTTGTAGAATTATGCCTGGAACATTATTTACATGCTCTATCTATCTTGTTCCGTTTATTAAAACAATGTCCGGCTAAATACCTTTTATCGGTATGTAAGGTCACATAACCGAGGGAATCGAGTAACTCTTCGATGTAGTTTATTAATTGAATTTATTTGTCTGGCTGATATTTCTAAACGTTTAATTAAAATTGTTTTGTAACGAGAGTTAAAAACAATAGAAGTTAGGATCAATAAAAACGAGAGTTTGAGATTTTAACTGGACCTTAGAAATTAGGCATTAACCTTAAATACAGCGAGAGCCCTTTAAGGGTAATTAGTTTTCATTTTTTTTCAAAAATCACTTTGAACTTTAATTGATACAGCGAGAGCGCTCACTTAGGTTTAATAGTGAAATCATAATCAATAAACTCGAGAGTGTGAGAGGAGGGTTTTTAAACTAATGATTTCTATAGTAAAGTGATTTTAAATTACGATACGCATCGATGGCTTACTAGATCCCCGAAGTCCGACCATTGCATACCGATATTATTATCCTAGATTTAATTAAATAATATTCCTTTTATTTTCCCGTCTGATCAATAATCAATCGAATATTAGCCTTAGATTTACGTAGTAGCGATTAACTACATTAGGTCGATTCTTAGTCCCTGTGGGTTCGATATCTTTTAAAACTACGCGATAGACTGTGCACTTGCAGTCATAATCAGACATACCCCTTTGTCGCGAGCATTTGGCCAATCTTGGTAGGGTGATTTGGTTTTTTAACGGTCTGTCAGGATCAATGGAGGGTTCATCACGACTCGTTTGGTACTTTGGCGGGTGAGGAGAGGGAGTATCGTATTGTTTTGCATGTCTGTTGGATATCGACCATGTGGGAAATTTGGAAAGTGCGAAACCAGCGGATATTTTAGATTACGAGTTTGTCGATGATGACAATAGTAGAAAAGGTAAAGCTTCAAAAGTACTAGTGGCTGAAATCTTACTTTATGGGTTTCAGGGTTGATTGTAATCTTTGGAGGCTCAATCCTTTGCAATGTATCACGAATTGTATTAGGTAGTTGCAATTACGGAGTCGTCATTTTGGTGTGTGGTTTTAAACATTGTGAAGTGTTGTAATAACGTTTTGTAGTCTTTCAAGTACGTCTTGTGCTTGAAGGAATTCTTGGTTGTTGGTAATATATTTTTTAGTTTCTTAAAAAAACAACGTCAACAAATTGAATGTTAAAAATAAACTTATTTGAAGATTAAACTATAAATAGATATCTTACATATTATGAGTTCATTAAAATTTTAGCGTGTATATTTTTTTAAGAAAGTAAAAATTACATAAATGAAATAAATATTTAACATATTAATTAGTTTAATATAATTATACATTAGTTACATTGATCCTTCTTATTACTCCTAATCATTTAACATATTCCCAAAAAAGTGTTTAGAAATTCATATGTAATAATTATTCAATAAAAATATTTAGTGTTCGTTTGGTTCAATCAAAGAGAGGGAGGAGGAGGGGAGGGATGAGGGATTTTAATTACATATAGATTTGGTTCAAAATATGAAGGGGAAGGGGAGCGGAGGAATTTTATTTACAAATATGTTTGGTTCATAGGGTAAAGTAGGTATATTAGAACTATTTTAATTTTTTATCTTTGTAATTTTATCATAATATTTAAGATATTTACCATTTATAAATCAAATACAAATTCATTGACAAAATATAAATATTCAGTCAAAGAATATTATAAGAGAATATTTAAACTATATATAAGTTAGATACATCAATTATTTAATGAATCAAAAAAAGTTAAAATCGCTTATAAATAGGAATGGAGGGATTACAGTTTTAAAAAGATAATCTATATCTATAATATAAGAAAACTCTATCTTTTTGAAGAGTTCCTCTCATGCTGCCAAGTGGCTTATTCTGAGAGTATGAAATGTTTCTTATTGATGCGCCACGTGGACTGTTCATTTATGAAGTTATGTTCTTCCATCTTCCACTATGGATGTGTTACATAATTAGCATTTGTGTGGTTTTGTCCATGCATCTTCCATTCTGCATAATCATGTGTTACATAATTAACATAATGAGGACTTTATATTCTTCTGTCCATTCAGTTTCTACATCAGTTATGTAATGAAGAGTTTGTAACTCCTACATTATACATAATGATTGTGTTATTTATAGCATTTGTGGCTTCCACTTTTCTGTAGTATCAGACCACTTTTACTTTGCTGCTTGTGCTAACTGGTTGTACGATATGGCGAGACCATTACCGAGGAATGACCTCTCTTACAACTGAGCACATCCTCTCTTTTCTTTCTGATATCAAATTTGATTATGCACTTTGATTTTCGTTTTGGTTATGGTGTTGTTTGGCTGATTGATCCTTTCACATTCAGAATTAGTTTGTAAAGTCTGCAAAAAGTAGTGTAATTATATGATAATGCTTTAATGGTATCTTTTAAAGGTTTTTGACTCCCTGTTTTTTGTATGTGCATTGTGTAACTCTGCTTATTGCTTTGGTGCATTGTAGTTCTCTTTTCAAACATTCCTGACGCAATTTTGGATGGCAGACTTGGTCACATCAATTCATGAGAACTGGTTTTGTGCGAGGTGCACAAACACCTCAAAGCAAGGAAGGTGAAATTGTTATGCAAATAGTAGCATATATTTAGATGTTATAGTTTAGTTGGGTAGGGGTGAATAATCCCCTTTCTTCTTTCTGCTACTCAAAGAAATCTAACATGCAGACTGTTGTGGCCAAGTGCACCGGTGACATTCCAATGAAGCTATTGAAGATCCATGCCGATGTTAGTAATGAGTGGGATCCTATCATTGTGCATGATTTACATTCTGAATGTGGCGAAACAGCATTAGACACAATTGAGAAAACAGGAAACTCTCAAGTAAAAAGCATTCTAAACACAACATGATTAATGATGAAGTTACGGGTCATTGTATGTCTGTTTTAAAACAGTTTTAATTTTATAGTATGGTTATGTAGAAATAGGTGCATAGAGTTTGTAGATTGATGTTTTTATTCTCTTAATTATTATTATTCCGGTGGAATTTCCTGCCATGCATGTTCATTAGGTAAAAAACATTTTCAACATTTTACTTTGGTTTTCCTTGAATGTAGAATGCAAAAGAAGCTGAGAGAGAACCTGCTGTTGAATCTGAAATGTATTTGACGACTGGAATTTACTCTGGCTAAGTTATCAATACGGTATCTGCATAGTTTATGCACTCAAAGTTTGACTAGAATTTACTTTTATTCTCGTCTCATAGCTAATCATTCAATTGATTTAGACTGCTTGGTTCACTTAAGTCATAACTAGGTACTGATAGGTTCTTCTATTTTTGTCAGTTCTTGTCTCATAACTTCCCCCAAGAAGAGTCAGTTTTATGATATTACCACCCAGCTATGATGCATACGTACGGGTGCGATATTTGGTACGAGTACGGGTATTGGTTTGAGATCAGTATTTAACAATAAATAAGGTAACGAGTACACCAATGAAAAATATTTCATGTCACAAATCCGCCAGGTGTGTTGTTGAGAAATTTGTATTTTTACATTTCATAATTCCATTTTATTTACTATTCTTTAAGCATAGTCTCTTCTAAACATGCTAGCAGGCCCGCTCTAGCTACGCATGAATGGTTGAGAGTTGAAGGATGCAACAATGTATATGCACTCGGTGATTGTGCTACGATAAATCAGCAAAAAGTCTCGGTAAACACTATTTCACCATATATTTTTTTGTTTCACTTTGCTTTAAGTGTATAATGTACACACATATGTATGTGACATTATTATTCATGATCATAAAAAATATGATGTTCATTAGACTTTCTGTTACTGGAGTTTCAAGATCGGTTTGGATCCCAACAGTGAAGGTCGGGGTGTTTTACATCAAGACCGACTTGATGTATGTCATTAAGGTAATATTGAATGCATAGCTTTATGCAGCTCATTGGAGCACTTGAACTAAGTAAGAGTATGTTTTATTTGTCTGTGACTCTGTATTATAACTCAGGCTTGGTGGTATGTTAGAATTTTGTGGCACGGCCTATGAAAGCCCTACTTCGGGTTGATGTTAAAAATTTTCGGTTTGATGTTTGTTTCCTTTTTTTCATTTCATGGATTTTTCTTCTCCTCTTCTGTAACGTGTGTTTGGATGCGATTCAAGCATGATGTGCAATTGCGATAGCCATCCACCCCTGTCAAAGGTGTCGTTGAACCGCAATTCTGCCTTGAAACTGCAAAATTAACTACTTAGTTCTCTGATTTTAATTGTGTAAGAGACTTATTTACGTATAGAACAATATCTGTTGATGGATGGAGAAACAATGTCGAGCCACCAGATTAATTGTTTGATCTTTTAGATTCAATGGACACTCTTTCTTGCTCACTCTTACTTTTTTTTAAGTTTTATTTTAGCTTATGGTTACTTTTCCTGCTAGAAAGGCACTTATTAAAGTTAATTTCCTATTTGAAATACAATTCATGTGGATTTTTATCATTGTTGATGCAATACAGAATAGCAGCTTGGACTTGAAAGTATGAGCTTAAGCCAAGTCTGGTTATTTTCCTTTATAATCAATATTAGTTTTATTACTATACTTGTTGACTCACTACTTAATCCATTGGAAGATAGCGTTTATTTTCTCTGTATTCTTACTTCTTTGGTTGTCAGTTTCCTATATTTCATTGCTTCAATGTTCTGTAGTTGGGAGTTTGCTCCCAGAGTTATTTCCATAATACTCTTGCAAAACACTATATTCTATCATATACATTGAATTCAGTTAATGCGCCCGTAATAGACTGCTCTATATAGTGCAAGGAGTTTATTGTGTTACATCTTACTGCTTTTCAATAAGCTTTGCATGCTATTGATTATACTGTAGGGAAGAGCAAACATAAATAGAAGTGTTCGATGAAACCCGCATATGACCAAATGAAACTGAATGCAAGCATAAATAGAAGTTTGGAGTATTGAACCAGTAGGCATGTGCTTTTGTAACTTCAAATATAAACAAAAATGACATTTATAAACAACAACAGGACCAAAACATTATTGGTCAATTACTATATATATTTTCAAAGAAACAACAGAATGGAAATACCAGATTGTAGAATCATTGTTTTGAGAATCCACTATCAACAATATAAACAATGCTCTGCATAATTAGGAAAATATGAGTATAAAAGGAGCACTTTGTTTTCTTTAATTCAGATCAGTCATGTTGTAGAGGAGATGGAAGTTATCTCCAATGTGAGTCATGTCTCTGCTATATTAGTAGAAATTACTACATTCCTCTTTTCTCAAAAAGTTGAAGAAAACACTAACTCCTAAGATAAAGTAAAAAATGTATCAATACATTCAAAAAAATTATTTAAATAATACTGATAAAAAGCTTAAATATAGTAAAAATTACTACATTCCTCTTTCCTCTAGGAGTCGAAGAAAACATGTTTTGTTTTAAATAGATATTGGACTACGGTGGTTCAACCATGTTTTGTTTTAAATAGATATTATCATTACTCATTTGTTTTAACTTTGTTTGAACCAACTCCTTTGTTCATCAATACAAATACTTTTAACTACACAATTTTTTTTATTAAAACATAATAATTGGAGTACATATTAAATTTTAAATTTAGGATATAATATTTATATTATTTTCTATTATTTGTACTATAATGTAGATATAAGAAAATTTAAAATATATATTGTAGCTGTAAAACAATTTTGGTTAGTAATAAAATAAATGAGTGTATCATACTGGTAACCGTGCGAATGCACGGGTATCCCGTTAACTATCCTATTTAATTTTCTATGTAAAATAAACTATTTAAAACAAATGAGAGTATCACACTGGTCCCCGTGTGAATGGACGGCTATTCCGCTAATATTTTAAATATTGAATATTAATGGGACCACAGAGTTATTGATTAAAATATTGTATATTAACGGGAGCACGGAGTTACTGATCAAAATTTTGAATATTATCGGAAACATTAAGTTATTTATCCAAATTTTGAATATTAACGGGAACACGAAGTTAATTACTTATCAAAATAATAAATATTAACGCCAACACAGAGTTATTGACAAAATATTGAATATTAACGAGAGCAACGAAGTTACTCATAATTTTTTTTAATATTAGCAAAAATATTAAGTTACTAATAAATTTTTACAATATTAAAGGGAACAAATTTGGAATATTAACGTAAACACGAAGTTATTGATCAAAATAATGAATATTAACGGGAACACGGAGTTACGGATCAAAATAATTAATATTAACGGGAACATGAAGTTACTGATAAAAATATTGAATATTAACGGAACAAATTTGGGATATTAACGGGAATACGGAGTTACTAATCAAAATAATGAATATTAGCGGGAACATGAAGTTACTGATCAAAATATTGAATATTAACAGGAACATGAAGTTACTGAATAAAATATTCAATATTAACGAGAACATGAATAACTGATCAAAATATTGAATATTAACGAGAACATGAAGTTACTGATTAAAATATTGAATATTAACGGGAAAATGATGTTTATTAATCAATATATCTCAAACTTTCGCCCAACGTATTAATTTTTTTTATATTTTACTGTTTTTAGGACATTGGCCTCTGCAATAATATCGAAACTGAACAAAATAACACGGCCACAACGGGTACCCGTGCGGACGCACGCGTATCACGCTAGTGGAATACAATAAAATCTAATAAAAAAATTTTAAGAACAAAAATATTATAATAATGAAAAAGTTAAATTAAAATCTAAAACTAAAATAAATAAATTTAAACACATATAATAACAATAATAAGATAATCATAAAAAATACAAGAAATATAAAAAAAAATAATAATAAAAGTTGTTCAAAATTTCTTATTGTAAATGGCCAAAATAGTACAAAATATTCGTTTATTATTGTCATATTTTTTTAGTATATTAATAATATCTTTTATAAAAATGTATATAAATTTAGAGCAATGCTATACTTACACCTCAATCTTACACCAATACTTACACCAAACACTGTTCACCGTATTTATACGGTGAACAATGTTTTTTAAAATAAAATAATAATATTTAAAAAAAATATTTTTTATTGTTAAAATTACGGACGACACTGTTCATATAAGGACGTGCATTAACCAATTTCATTACTGCATTAACCAAGTTTTTACACTGCATTAACCAAGTTTGATGACTGCTAAAAATTATTTTTAATACTGTTTACGGTGATTTCCGGTAAACAACCACTAGTCTTCCAAACTATAATAAATATGATTTGGTTACTCGCAGGATCGACTAGATTGATCCTAGGACACATAGTCAAGAAGATTGTTATCAATGTTCATTCGAACCATATTCATGATTCGTCTTCTTCAATAAGCGTTGTTCGATTAAAGAACAAATAATCTTGATAATTACTTTGTTATATGTAAGTGTGATTTCAACGAAAAGATAAGTAACATAACATATGAAATTAAAAGGACTATTAAAACGTAAGGAATCTTAAAATGCAGAAACGTTAAAGACTTTGAAAGTAAATAACATGAAAGTAATTCGAAAGTAAATGACATTAAAGTAAAGATACAGAAATGTAAATGGCAAGAAGTAAACGAAATGCAGTAATTCTGGAAGATATTTGAAAACGAAAGATAATACACATGTATTAAAGTGGTGGTGTCATACGTACATTTTCTCAGCGAACTCTTTCTCTTAACACTTGATACTTGAGTAAATATGTGAGTGATTTGTACAAAATGAACACACAGAATCCTAACATTAAGACTCCTATTTATACTAGTTTCGACCTTAACGGTCCTACACTAATCTGCTGCCACGTCTCTCATAAGAACTTCTAGCGACGCCATCTGTTACTTGGACAGTTACGAATCCGTCTTCGAATTTCAAATCTTCCCGCCTGAGTCCGTCTTCGACGCGTGGCAGTGTATTAAAAACACTACGAAAACACGCTAAGTAGTAATACTTCAATATATTTTATAAATTTTGTCTAAGTCCCCGAAGACACATATTTTCACTAGCTTTCAGTATTCACTATCTTCATAACGAGCTTAGAAATCTTTATTCTCGAAGCATGACCATCAGTAGTCATTCTTTTATTTTTAAGGGATGGCCATCAGTAACCATCTTTCCTTCGATTTTCCACTTCTTCGAAGGACAAATATTACAAAACGAAATCTTCAGCTAACAAATTGCCCCCAATAAATGCATGTTTCGAGAATCAACAGAAATAGGCGTTTCTTGTCATTATAAGATTTTGTTTCTTATTGATCTTTGAGAATTCCAAGACTGCTGACTAACGTCATAATCATTGATGACCCTATTCCCAAAACGTCTTGTCATTTTCAAAGATGTCTTCTCATAACTTACATTCCCACGTTTTTACCTTACTTCTTGATCATTACTCCTACATACTAGGAGTGAAGCTAACTTATTCGACCGCCGTTGGATTAAATCATCAGCCGCCACGTGTTCTTTGGGTTTTACCCAAAAGATTTAAAAAAAGTTTCCGTTAAACCTTTAAATACTTGGTCTTGTACTTCTATACAACCTTTCATTCCTATTTCTTCATCTTCTTCAACAAAAACCAAACATCTTCAATCTTTTCAAAAATCTTGTTCCCTTAATCAAAAATTTCTCTATGGCTTCATCTTCAAATGTTCTTCAACTTGTTCTGAAGCTCCAATCAACAACATGGTCTGGGGATCAAGAGCACATTCAAAACTCTAACACCGAAGAAATACGCGCTATTTACGCTTCCCAGGTAATCATTCCCTTTGAACTTTCTGGAAAATCTCTTGCTTTTATGGGTCCGTTACCAGGTGAAAACATCCCATCTCTGAATAGATTCTTCCCTGCTTATTACAAGACTAGACCATTAGTTAGCAAAATTAAGATAGATGAAGATGGCTGTTCTCCCTCAGGAAAATCTGCTAACATTGAAGAAACTTCAACTGTCACCCCTTTAGCTTTAACGAAAATTAGGATAAACTATATGACCAACTCTGTAAAAGTGTTTAGGTCAATTCCTTTAGCCAAAGATCCTGATTTGTACTATGCTTGGTTAGAAAAAGTAGAGAAACAGAAAGAATCCTTCTGGAAATCGTTAGGAATATACGATTTGATTCAACTGTCAAAAACAGGTTTAGAATATAACCAACCCATGTTAGTAGCAGCGGTTCACTTTTGGGATGCTTCTCACAACACTTTCCATCTCCCATGTGGAATGGTTACCCCTACTCTTTTCGATGTGGCTGCAATTACAGGACTTCGACCAACTGGCGAAACCTTCGATCCCAATGAAATGGATAATGATACTATTGGTTTTAATGACTCGCAAGTCACTTATACTGCATTCATCCAGAAGCACCATATCACCACCGAAACAGCAGTATCCGACGAAGAGCATATTGCTTTCCTAGCGTTATGGCTCTCACGATGTGCCTTCTGCTCAAGATCCATACAAGTTGCAAAGAGGTACCTTTGCATGGCTAATCAGTTGCATGCTGGAAAAAAGCTCAACCTCAGCCAACTGCTTTTAGGGTCTCTTTATGAAAACCTCAGCGAAGCTGCAAACCTTACCAAGAATTTCAAATCCGGTAGTTTACTTTATGCTGGTCCTTTCTGGCTATTACAACTGTGGCTTAATGCCACATTCGAAACTCATCTTCCTTTTCGAGGAAACATTAGTGAGGAGGATAGCAAAATCAAAAATCGAACTATAGAAGGGACCAGGTTAGCTTACCTAACTCCAAAAGAAGAAATTGGAAAGCTTCGTGAACACTTTCTGGCATATTCAATGATGTTTGCCCGGCGTAACCAGTTCGATCCTTCTATGGCCCCATTTGTACACAGAACAATAGGTCCCGAATGGTTTACTCGAAAATTCCCATCAACATCTCAGGATCAACAAACTGAGTCTATGGAAATTTGGGAAGCTTTTCTGACTCCAAGGTTATTTTCCCATCGCCTTCGACCATCAAAAGGTCAATGTATTCTCATGTGTTATCAACCAAATTTGGTCTCGAGACAGTTTGGGTTGGTTCAAATAAAACCCAAGTGCTTATATGAGAAAAGGAGCCATATGTGTTTCCATACCTTGTACTTGACTGAAGAAGAATGTGAAACAAAAATCAACAAATACGTTGGCACCACCAATCTTTCTCATGTTCCTTTCGAACCTGCTTTTTGCTCTACACCAGATTTTCATCAATGGTGGACGGATTATTATAGCTCTCAAATCTTTGATGCTGATAGCCTTGCTCAAGAACTAACTGCAGCTTTTACTGATGTGCAGGAAAATTTTCAAAAAGGTACTTCAACTCATATTAAAGAAATCCAAGCTTTCCAAAAATTCTTTGAAACTATCTACAGGCCTGATGATCTTAGTCGGACCGTTCGTGAGGCTGCAGTCATTTTGCGCGAAAAGTTTTCCGCCAAACTGGATAAGTTGAAATTGCCCTCGTATGTTCGACCAGAACTACGTTATGAAGTGGCTTTCAAACTTAATCCTCCAAAATTCCCTCCACTACCAAGTGCTGATTTTGGTGTGGCTCTAAGTCCTCCTTTCCCAGACTGGTTCGTGTGTGGGAATGCTCTCAAAATTCTTCGAGAGAGTACCAAAAAACGCGCTGAACGAGTGGTTCCGACTAAGCATACCTTGGATACTTTCAAAGGACATCTTCATATAGATATTAAACATGTTTGTGTCCTGACTCCAATACCTGAAGGTTTGGATTAAGACAATCTTTTCGAATGACTTTTCTTTTCTTTGCTGATATACTGATTTCAGTTTCAACTACAGCTGTTGCACGAAGGAGGAAGATCAAGGAAGCTTCTGCCCAAAAAGATTCTGGGACATCTAAGAGCAACAAACCAAGTGAAAGTGATTCCATCGTCACTGGCAAGAAGCCCACGGTACATACTCATCTCATATTCTTAATCTTGTACAATCTGTGAGTAGTATCCATCTTACTTATCATCTATTTGCCAGAGTTCGAAACCCCCAACAGGTTCGAAGCGGAAAGTTTCTTCGACAGCTGCCTCAGATGGAGAAGATAAATCCCCTCCCCAAACTAGACAAGGACACAAGAAGAGACAGAAAGCTGTTACCCCTTCAAGAAAAGGGAAAGGGATAAGTCCCTCTAAAGCTGCTTCTCCTGGCGATAAGGCGTCCTCTGAAGAGTCTCCTTTGAAAACTGCTAGTAATGCTTTCGTTGTGGAAAGTCATAATTCAAGTCCAGACAATATCCCAACCAAGGTATTTGGGTTTCATCCCACATATTATCTTGTAATTTTGACTAAAAGATTGAACTGACATTTACCTTGTTATTGCAGGATGACGCTGGCACTGCCACTTCAGGTTTTAAGGATCATGGCCTTACCATTAATGTTGACAAACTTTACGGTAATTGTCAAACTTTAACTTTCGTCAACTAAACCCCTCAAAGGCTTATCTTTATGACTAACTTTGCTCCGTTTAATACAGATACTTCTCAAAACAAAACTCATGTTCTCTCACCAGTCTTCGAAGACGTTAGGCCAATCGCCACCATATTGCCTAATGAACCAGTCGAAGAAAGCCAATCCACTGACGAATCCCCACCTACTCATCAAGACAAAAATTTGGAAGAAGATCACCCATTCTCAGGCAGCGACAATGTGAACCCACAACCACATGACAGCTAAGATACTGCGTCGGAGCAAGATGCCATGGAAGAGACTTCTAAACCAGAAAAACAAGATCCTCAAGGAACTTCGACTCTTGATACAGAAACCATTCCTGGGACAACTTCGACGCTTGCCCCTGCGAAGCCTACTCCTTCGGAGCTGGAACAACTTAAGCAAACTGATCCTCTTAGTTTCCTAAAGGCTATCATGAATGTGAATACTTCTTCGCCTTCGGAACTTGATGTCTCTCCAGCTGTAACTGTAGAATCTAGTGACAAAGAAGATATTCCTAGCCTCCTCCGACAGATAAAAGAGAGATTCTTTGGGGTCAATCTTGTGGATGTTCTCAACCGGGAACCTATTAAGAGTCACAACTTAAATCAACTTTTAAAGAAAGTAGATTTGCTTCAAGTCTCCACAGAAGTTTCAGAGGTAATTGTTCTGCTAGGTTCTCTACTTGAGCAACTCCAAGCCAACATTCTTCGAAAGCAAAATGTCGAAAGAGAGCTATCTGAGACAATGGCCTCTCATGACTCTTCATGGAATTCTGCTGTGGACGCAACGAAACAAGGTGAGGCCCTCAAGCTTAAACATTCAGAAAATCAGAAGGCCTTTGATGATTATGAGAAGAATATCAACTCCTGGAAACAAGAGATAAAAGTACTCGAGGACAAGATAAAGGAAGCTGAACGTTGTCAGGCAGCCATACAAAAATCCAACCAACAGGATTTGCTCGAAGTGGTGCAGTCGGGAATTAAACATTTCGAGACTGCACAAAAATTAGTGCCAGAGATCGAAAGATTGAAGAAACAACGGGCACTAATTGAGCTTCGTATGTCTTCGTGGGAAACCCAATACTTGAAGATCAAAAAGGAACTCCCTGAGGATTTTAACTAGCTGTTTCCAATCCTGTTACTTGTTGCACTTTCGTTTTGTAATCGAAACTATTGTAGAAACATCTATTTGTATGCTTGACTCCTATTTTCTTCGTTCATATCTATAATGTTTGCCAGCACTATTTTAGCGAATCTAAATATTTCTGCCAAAATATATCTTTATATTTTCTACAGTGCTTTTATTTAATGCAACGTGTAGAACCTGAACATCTTTCGCAGCATCCTTGCCTCTAGACTTGACGTTTCCACTTCTCTAGCCATAATCATTATTGAACAGTGACGTCACTTTCTTCAAAACGTCAGTTTAAGACGTGCGTGCATCAGTTTCATGATTACTTCTCAACTTCCAAGGGCGGGAAACGGCGGAAGCCATAACTTCTCTCTTTGGAAAACCAAACGCAGTCCAATCAATCATTAACATTTTAAAACCACCCTTCAGTATTCCCAGTCTATATAAAGGGTCTACTATTGCCTTCATTTCTTCATTCATGCGCTTTCTCTCCAAACCAAACACAGAAAAAGAAAACACACAACTTCTTTCTCAAAAAACCTTTCTTACCTTGTAATGGCTGAAACTCTTTCCTTTACTAACATCAAAGCCCTTATCAAAGGCGAGTTCAGACTCTCTGAGGATGAACTTGTTCGTAACTTTATTAACATCAAAACCCTCTTTGTCAACCAAGAACTGGACTTCTATTTTGAAGAAGTCTTGGAGGGTGCTATCTACCCCAACATAGTGGCAGAATTCTGGATGAATGCGTCTTTACGCATAGATCCTGAAGGTAGGACCACCATTGATTCCGAAATTCGACACGCTCGTCTTAGCATCACTCCCACCACTATTGCCAACCTAATAAGATGCAATAACTCTGGGGCAACTTTTGATGACAACAGTTTCAGCATGACTACTCATCTCATGTTGAGAACTCTTATGGACAACGATCGCTTCAGTGCCAAAGTCATCAGGATCTGGCACCAGATGCTCGTGGGAAACTTCCAACCTCGGAGGATCGATGAAAACAACATCATGGTTGAAGACTTGGAGTTTATCCTCTGTGGTCTTCGAGGGAGGAAAATTAACATTCCTTTGATGATCTTTAAAGGACTGGTTAAGGCTGTCTCTATCGGTGTCGACCGTCAAGGGAGTGTGACCTGTCTTCCATATGGGAGACTCCTCAGTTACATTTTCCTTAAGAAAGGTGTAGTGAGGAGGATGCGCGACTCTGGAGCCAGGGATATGTTCGAAGCTGAACCCTCGCCTGTGCTGTCCTTAGAAGGTTTAGACCAAAGGATTAACTAGCAAGTTTTTACCTTAGGTTTTTATGCCTTCTTTTTCTTTTGTAATCTTGGATCCTGTTCTTTGGATCCTTTTGTAATGCATGTACTTCCATGCTTTAAATGAAAAAAATATTTTGGTGTCTCCTTAGACTCTTTTCCTTCCATTTAACAATTTATTCTGATTATAAAGCCATTTTGATCAATGTGGCGTATATGTTTTGACTCATGCCTGACCATTTTGGCTTTTCGTAGTACCCTGAGTATCTACGTTTTTGCAATCTTTACTTCGTACATACTTGGTTTATATCTCTTCAAATATTTCCCGTTTACTCTTAAGATCCTACGATCTTCTGCTAACTCTTCAATTTCGTAAGCATTGTTCGAGAATACTTTTAAGATTCGAAAGGGTCCTTCCCAATGTGGGGACCATTTACCAAGTGCCTGATTCTTTCGATCTACAGGTAAAATAACTTTCCAAACTAAGTCATTATTAACAAAAGTTTTACCTTTCACCTTTTTATTATATGCTCTGGACACTCTTTCCTTTTGCCTTTTTATCATTTCCAATGCTCGAAGTCTGTCTTCGTCCAAATCTACTAACTCATTCATCATTAACTCCCAGTATACTTTGGGAGGAATGTCTGCTTGTCTTTGTATTCTTACCGATTGCAAACATATCTCAATTGGGAGTACTGCATCATGTCCAAACGTCAACTGGAAAGGAGTTGTATTTGTAGCTTCTTTTGGAGATGTTCGACAAGCCCATAGTGCTTGATCCAAAGTCTTATGCCAGTTCTTAGGTTTCTTTCCCACATGTTTCTTAATAAGGCCAATTATTATTTTGTTTGCTGCTTCAACCTGTCTATTTGCTTGAGCGTAGTAAGGTGTAGAAGTAAATAACTTGAAACCTATTTCTCTGGCAAAGTCTTGCATTTTTCGTCCAGTAAAGACTGATCTCTGATCGGTTGTTATACTTTCTGGGATTCCAAACCTATATATAATGTGTTTCTGAATAAACTCAATCACAGCCTCTTGATCCACATTTGCCAGTGGTATTGCTTCGACCCATTTTGTGAAATAGTCTATTCCTACCAAAATGTATCTTTGACCTTTAGATGACTTGGGGTGAATTTCTCCAATCAAATCTAATGCCCATCCCCTGAAAGGCCACGGTTTTACTATCGTACTTAATTCGTTTGCTGGAGCGTGTTGGATACCTGCATGTTCTTGGAACTCTTGGCACCCTTTCGCAAACTCTATGCAATCCTTTAACATCGAAGGCCAATACATCCCATAACGAAACAAGAGCCATTTCATTTTGTGCCCTGCTTGATGTGCACCACATGCCCCACTATGTACGTTCGACAGAGCCAAGTACGCTTCTGCTTCGCCCAAGCATTTCAACAATACCCCTTCAGGAGTTTTCTTGAACAATTCATTTCCCATCAGAAAATATGACAAGGCTCTATACTTGATTTTCCTGTCTGTATCCGTCGAAGGATTTTTCAGATAGTTAATAATTGGACTTCTCCAATCTGTGTCTGCCAACGAGTCTATATTTAGTACTTCGAATTGTTCTTTGTTGGCATAACCCAATTGTGAGTTCTCTAGATCACTTGGCGAAAGTTTAGTAAACATTGCTCTTCCTCTTACTTCAATCAATTCTTCCAACTTTTCTTTTGATACTTTATATCCTGAAGCTAATTGTGCCAAGTCGTTTGCTTCCTGGTTATTCACCCTTGATACGTGTTTTAATTCCACATATTCGAATTTCTTGAGTAGCCTATTTGCAATGACAAAATACATGATCAAATTCTCTTTGATACACTTGTACTCCTTTGTCAATTGTTTGATGACCAATTCGGAGTCTCCTTTAATTTCGACTCTGGTTGCCCCCAATTCTAACAAAGCCTCAAGTCCAACAATTAATGCTTCGTATTCATCTTCATTGTTGGAGCATAGTGGACCTTCGATTTTATACTTGAGCTTTGTTGGAATTCCATCAGGAGAAATTATCAACATTCCAACTCCAGTACCCTCTCTATGTGTTGAACCGTCGAAGTATAACTTCCAAGGTTTTAAGTCCACATAATGCTGATGATTCTCAACCACCGCATGGTCGACAATGAAGTCTGACACAATTTGACCTTTCATTGCCTTGAGAGGCTGTAATATTAATGAATATTCAGTAAGGGCCAAAGCCCACTTGCCAATTCGACTATGTAGTATTGGCTTAGATAACATATGTTTGATAACATCACAATGAGATGAAACGTAAACATCAACTGGCTTTATATAATACTTAAGTTTGATACAGGAGAAATACAAACAAAGGCAGAGCTTTTCTATATCAGTATATCTAGTCTCTGCATCATTGAGTACTCTACTTAAGTAATAAATGGCTCTTTCGATGCCATTCTCATCTTCTTGGGCCAGCATGCTGCCTATTGTTTTATCTGACGCTGAAATGTATAGGCGCATGTGCTTCTTCCCATTTGGGGGAGACAGAATTGGTGGACAAGTCAAGTATTGCTTTATCTGATCGAAAGCTTCTTGATGTTCAGCACGCCATTCGAATTTTCCTTGCTTAAGCCGTAGTAGAGGTGAGAAAGCTTGCGTGCGTCCACTCAAGTTAGAGATAAATCTCCTTAAGAAATTTATCTTACCCAATAATGATTGTAGTTCTTTCTTCGTGGATGGAGACTTGGTTTCCCTAATGGCTTTTGTCTTGTTCTGGTTAATTTCTATCCCTTTTTTGTGGACTACGAAGCCCAAGAAATCACCTGCCTGCACAAAGAAAGCACATTTGAGGGGGTTCATCTTCAAGCCATATTTCCTCATTCTTTCGAATGATTGGCTCAGATGATCGAGATGGCTCATGCCCGAGGTAGATTTTACCACAATGTCATCTATATATACTTGCATGAATGTTTCTATAAAATCATGAAATATAGAATTCATTGCCCTTTGATAAGTTGCCCCAGCGTTTTTTAAACCAAAAGGCATCACAACCCATTCGTAAGTGCCTATTGCCCCTGGGCAACGAAATGCTGTTTTGGACACATCATCTTCTGCTATAAAGATTTGATTGTATCCCGAATATCCATCCAACATGCTCAAATACTCAAAACCTGCGGCTGAGTCTACTAGCATTTCTGCTACAGGCATGGGATACTCGTCTTTAGGAGTAGCTGCATTAAGGTCACGAAAGTCTATGCATACTCTTAATGAGCCATTCTTTTTAATTACAGGTACTATATTAGCAATCCATTCAACACACCTTGTAGTTTGGATAAATTTGCAACGCAAGAGCCTTTCCACCTCTGCTTTGATCTTTGAGTGAATCTCTGGCGCGAATCTTCTGGGAGTTTGCTTTATAGGCTTCTTCCCTTCTTTTATTGGTAATTTTAATTCGACTAAGTCTCTTCCTAGCCCAGGCATCTCATCATAATCCCAAGCAAAACAATCTCTGTTTTCTTTCAGTATTTTGATGACCGTTGCTTTTAATTCTGGTTCTAATTTCGCGCTGATGTATGTTATCCTTTTTTGATCATTGTCTCCAAGATTTACTTCTTCAAGTGGGTCTTGGGCCAACATCTTTATGTTCGACGCCATTGGGTCTTTTTCGAATCCCAAAGGTTCCTCGTCGTATATTGCATCCAACCATTGATTTGGTTCTTGTCTTATGATCTCTTCATCTGGAGCCGTGTTTTCAGAGTGTTCAAAACTCGTACGTATCTCCAATTCTGTTATTCCTTCTTTGGTTAGAACTGCATCTACCTTTGTATTTGATAGTTCGGCTTCGAGAGCCGCCTTCCTTTTGTTCTCGGCCACATAGGCCGAAATCTTTTCGAAGAATAAAGACTCAGACATGATTAATGTCATCGTCCCAGCCTATTGGCCGTACTGTTGGATAATTCTCCAATGGTGCTGTATCTGCTGGACCATCCATGATCTCTCTATCCCATTGGAATCCATTTGGGTGTAAAGTTAAATAGTACAATGCATTTTTATTTGGGGTATACATCTCCTCTGCAGCATGACAAGGGCCTATGTTTGCCAGGTTCCTATCGAAGTTGGTTTTATTCACCTGGTTGACTTCAGCCATGTAGTAACTCTGATCACCTTCGATATTCTCCACTATACCATCTTCTCTCCAAATTGTTACCCTCTGATGCATTGTTGAAGGCACAGCTGCTACCCCATGAATCCATTCCCTACCAAGCAAAAGGTTGTAGTTCGCTTTTGCTGGTATAACCATGAACATGGTTGGCCTGGTAACTGAGCCTACTGTCAAATTGACCTGAACGACTCCCAGTGTTTGTCCTATTTTGCCTTCGTAGTTAGATAAGACCATGTTATGTGGCCTTATATCTGTATCGAACATACCAATTCTTTTTAGCATGTATTGAGGCATTAGGTTCACTGCTGCTCCCCCATCAACTAGGACTTTATTAATGCCAACGTTCTCAATCTTAGCCCTGATATAGAGTGGCTTCAGATGATTTCGCATACCCTCATCAGGCCTTTCGAAGAAAGCATTATGTTCTTCAACTGCACCATTATTCAGCACATAGTAACACACAGGTCTGTGTTTTGCCATTTCTTCAATATCAGCCTGTAATACGGTGAACTGACTTTTTATCGATCGAAAATGTCGCGGTTAAGCATGAGTCGCCACCGACTTTTATTTTATCCAATTGGAAAGGCTAAAAGAACAGGAAAATACCTTTTAAAAAGATTTTGGGCTCGGGGGGTAAGTTATACAAAGGGAAGGTGTAAGGCACCCTTTGCATCCATGGTTATCCATGGGCTCTTAATTGCTTAGCTCACTTTGTTTTCAAAATGTTTGAATAAGAAAAGATTCGTTTAAGGACTTTAGCTTGTAAATAAGCGTAGCCTTGTTTTGAAAGTATTTGAAAAAGAGGTGTAAAAAGTAATTTGAATTAGAGCAAGCAATTAGTAGCAACTACCCTAAGTTTGAAAAATTCGTTCTTTTAGCTTTTCAGGCGAAAGGATCTATCCATGCCATAAAAGGGCAGAAAGTCTTTCAATTGGATTTGAAGGGTCATCGAGAAATCGTTCGCCATAAGACTGTCCCTTGCCATAAAGAGGGCAGGTAGTCTAAGGGAAGGATATAATAGTCATTTAAGGCATCATGCGAGGATACCTTAGCAATCGGGACAGTCATTTTTATAAGGCAACATCGAGGGAGTTTCAATAACTTTGAAGGCAACGTTTGCTTTAGGTATCCTCGGAATCGAGGGACTTGACTATTTTAAGGCATTATCAATAAGGCAACAAGGCAACAGTAATAAGAGGGGTTACCCTAAAGGTGTGTGGGTGCAACAATCATGTGTTAACTTCGATGACATTTATCTTGTAATTAGGTGATCTACGTTCAATTCATAATCTTGCACTCCCTATTTTACTAACCACGCAGTTTAAAATAAAATAAAAGCAGAAATAAAAATTCCTACGCTATTACAATAAACACCTGCGGGGATGGGGGAAATTAACAGAAAAAAAATAAATAAGTGGGATGAATAATTAATATAAATCCTCAAGCGCCTTGATCTTCCTCGAACCCTGAAAATTAAAAGGAGAATAAATAAGGGTTAGTGTATTACAGATTCATTACCTATTAGAAGCAAACCTATTTTAGGTAAAGGCGAAAATAAAATTAAAATAATATAAAATAAGGGTCGGAAACTTAGCTTTTTTGGTATGGCGGGGCGCGTGGCTGAATGATCCTAGGGTAACCTGAAAATTAGCCATGAAGAAGAGAAATTTTAGTGTATTTAAAGCTCTCAACAATTATAACGTGGCAGAAGGTTAATGGACAACCCCTACCAATAACAGTGATTAGGGATCATGGTGAAATCAAGGTTTAAGGCATAAAATAATTTTAATTAGCCTAAACTTAAGTTGTTACCCTAAAATAGTTATTTGTTTAAAAATCAATTTGAAATTAAATTATTTTTAATGTTGCAAGAAAATTTAAATTTTCGATTAAATAATACAAACCCTTTTTTTAATTATAAAAGAAAACTTATTATTATTAAAAGGAATTTGGAGTAAAAAATAATAAATAAACAACCCAAAAAAAAAATTATGAATGGAAATAATAAGAAAGGTTTGAAAAAACACTTAGCTGGGATCAGACGTGGCTTTCTCATGAGGGTGTATGGTGGTCCTTCCACTCCTGGCACGTTGATCTGGAACGCTGGTAATCTGGTTGGTCATAGTCTGAGGGCGCAATATGGGCTTTCTTGGGCATGCTACATGGGATCAGCAAGCAATTTATTAGAAAAATAAAATATCACACACCTGGTTCGAACCCAGGTTTTGATACTTCCCCAAACAAACGATTCGCCAACTGTGCCATTGAATTTGAATTGTTATTAGACACAAACTAATAGTTAAATATTAAAACATGTCAATTAATAAAATTTAGAAAAACGAAGTCAAACGTGGGGCCCCTGCTGTCCATATGAACCAATGGCGTGGAGAGAGAAGGAAATTTGGTTTGACTAGGAAGAGAAAAGCTTCTCACTGACTGGCCAATGAACGCACGGTCAATGAGTCTAAAGCCTTGTCATCATCTTCTTCCTCTAGACCTGCGAAAATACCTGCGATTTCTGTTGTGGATTTTCCTGCGGAATTTTCCGCGAATTAATCATCCTTCATGCCAGCAACTTGGAACCTGCAAACGAACGTCAAACAAAGCAAACTAACACCATATACCACCTAATTACCATCTTGCGAATCCAATGCGAGTAGTCTCGTGGGCTGAAACTACACGCAACAAGGGGTCCGAAGCTTTGCAAGGTTCAAGCCCTATCAATGGTGTATTCCGATCCAGGCTTTAAAGCTTCACGAAATTGGTTCTAAGCTCTTCCATATGTCCCCAGGAACTCATATAAGTACTCATCTTGAATCAAAACATGTTAGAAGGCAAAATACGAAAAACAAAAAAAACAAGAACATGAAGAACATGAGATGAGTGTTTTAAGCATGATAACCTTTACCTATTGGTGCCCTCTTACCTCTTAGCATCCTGGGAACAGACTGGAACCAATGGAATGGATTGATAGTGGTTGCACACGAATTTATCTCGTTCCATAATTTTTGATAAATTTGGAAGCGTTGAAACCTATTCTTCCTTGCCAATTTTCGTGAACCCTAATGCTGAATCTATTCACCTATTTATAATAGTGAGATTAGGGTTATAACTCTGCTTGAGTATCAAGTTGATTGGTGAGAGAAATTTGAAAGAGATTTTATTGATTTTTGCATAAAATCTTTCTTCTTTGGCTTTGACTCTATTCTTGCATATTTCCTTCTCAATCCTAGTCACCAAATAATATTTGCTCAGATCTTGATTAAAGGAAAAAGATTGGACCATTCATTATATAATTATCTTATGATTTACTTGATTTTATTTGAATTTATTTGAATAAAAATCAAATATAAATAAAATAAATTCATAAAAGAAATAATATTGGACTAAGGGATCCTCCTTGGGCTTGTTATCACGTGAGAAAATCAAAAGTAAAAGCCCATCACTCCAAAATTAAGAATTTGCCAATTAGGGTTTTGTTTTTTTCTTGAAAATCGACCAACTTTTGAGCCTCGTATCTCCCTCAATTTTTGTGATATGAACATGTTCTAGGACTTTTTAGAAAGCTTAAAGAGTCCTCTAACCAGTGTTTTTGGTCTCATATCAAAATTATTTTCCATGCTCCTTGTGTGTCCTTTTGAAAAAAGTGACTTTTTGTTGACTTTTGAAAAGGACCTATAATGTTTTGGTCCATATCTCTCAAATGAAGCATTTTTGGACTTGGCACGTGAGAGACAATTTTGTAGGGAACTAAATTTCCTTCAAAATGAGCTTTTGATGGAAAATTTTGGATGTTCCATGTGAGAGTTATGACTGGTCAAAGTTCAGTTGACTTTCTCCTATACAAACCCTAATTTAGAAACTTTTGATTTATTGATTTATGATCTTTTCTTGATGAACCATGATAACTTCTTGATCAAATGGTGAACGATACTTCAATATGAGGATGTTGACAAAAAATCAGGAGTTTTGACTGTGGTTTCACCATTGTTTGACTTTTAGATCTACCAGTCGATTATTGATCGTTTGGGCCATTGACTGAGCTATCCTTTGAATCAGGGCTTGAAATTTGGCATAGAGGTTCTTTGAATCATATGAGAGGTTATGAGGTCCACTTGGGTTGTCAGAACTTGATTTTTCTCTGAAGAAATCAAAACCCTAGTTTTAGAGCCTTGTGTAGGGGAATGTGTCTAGGAGCTTTATGTATTGATTTGGATTTGTATCAGAGAAATAGTATGGGCAAATTTTGGGGTATGACAGCTGCCCCTGTTCAATTATCTTAAACCTGAAGATGTAGATTGGTTTGTATGCCAGTCGGTATCTGAAGGTGGAAGATGATTGAACACTAGAATACCAAGAAATTTGCCCTAGCTAAAGTAGGGACCTTTGTCGGAGATGGGCTTGAAGATGCCATCCAGTAAATCATGCATTAGATTATGTTTGGAGTGTTTGAGAAGTAGTTGTTTGAGTGTTGATTGTTACGGAACCGCCTGAGGTTACCGCTTTTAGATTTTGAAAAGTTTATTGTTTAAGGAATCGTCTGAGATATCGACTTAAATCTGAAGGTAGATTGTTAAGGAACCGTCCAAGGCATCGACTTAACTCTGAAGGTGGATCATTAAGGAACCGTCCAAGGTGTCGACTTAACTCCAAAGGTAGATCATTAAGGAACCGTCCAAGGTATCGACTTAGATCTAAAGGTAGATTGTTAAGGAACCGTCCAAGGTATCGACTTAACTCTGAAGGTGGATCATTAAGGAACCGTCCAAGGTATCGACTTAACTCCAAAGGTAGATCATTAAGGAACCGTCCAAGGTATCGACTTAGATCTAAAGGTAGATTGTTAAGGAACCGTCCAAGGTATCGACTTAACTCTGAAGGTGGATCATTAAGGAACCGTCCAAGGTATCGACTTAACTCCAAAGGTAGATCATTAAGGAACCGTCCAAGGTATCGACTTAGATCTAAAGGTAGATTGTTAAGGAACCGTCCAAGGTATCGACTTAACTCTGAAGGTGGATCATTAAGGAACCGTCCAAGGTATCGACTTAACTCCAAAGGTAGATCATTAAGGAACCGTCCAAGGTATCGACTTAGATCTGAAAGGTTTTAATAATGTTTATTTGACTGCAGCAGTAACCTGAAAAAGGTAAAGTTAGTTTTTTTTATGCCATGTCATGATGCATGTAATGCGTTTATGTGACGGGATTCTCAAAAATAATGAGAACCTCGCATGTTATATACGCACTTATCGTGATGCTTTATGTATTATGTATGAACGTGTATGCAATTGTATGAATGTGTTTATGACATGTGATAGGTGAATATGATTCCTGTTGTCTTGATTGAGAAAATAAATCTCTGTATCCTTGTGATTTTATTGTCCGATCTTGTCTTGAGGATGCTCAGCTGGGGATTTATGGTTTCTGCTTGGGGATGATCAGTAGTTGGATGGATCCTGACTGCGGATGAAAGATATTAGTAAGCCATGTTGGAGAAGAGCAAAGTGTCGGAGAACCGGTGTTGAAGATGTAAACTCTGTTGGGGATCCATATCTGTGTCGGGACGAGAACTTTTGAAGATGTCTTCTCAATGATTACTCTGTGGGGATATGATCTTGTGAACCCGACTCTGCGGGGAGATGTGGGTGTCTTAAAAGTTTCCCCCAGTATCATAGTAACTTACTACTTGATTCAGGACACGTTATTGAGTATTTGATCAAGATGTTGAACTGGACTTGCATAGATTTGCCCCAGTTAGCAGGAATTTTGGAAAGATTCGCCTCGCGAGGACTTTATCAGATGTACACTATGGGCGATATGCCCCCAGTAATCATAGGCTCAATCAAATATCCCATGTTGATTGGGGAGTAGCTTTAGATATACTCGGATGCATGCCCCTGATTGTTCGAGCATCCATGAGAGATTCTCGGAATCTTGACTTGATTTCCCCAGATTGATTGGGAAATAGTTTGAAATCCACTTGGGATGTATGCCTTTGACTGTTTGGCATTTGAGAGTTTCTTTGAATCTTGACTTGATTGCCCCATATTGATTGGGCAAAACGTGCCATGCCCCTTGTATACGTAGGAAACATTGCTTCTTGGAGTAATCTATGTTGGTCGGGATAACTTTGAGTCATTAGCCATACCCTGTGCAAATTCATTCTGATGCTAACATTTGAAATTATGTAGCAGAATATGTTTAATAACGAATTCATGAGATGCAATGCATACGTCTGTCTTGAGTTTTTGAAAACATTTAAAACAGGAGATGTAACAACATGATATTTGTAAAAACATGATATTTATAACAACATGCCATTTGTAAAAACGTGACATCAACTCGGCACTTATGGCAAACCTTAAGGAGTCAGGATACCCTTTTGGTGACAGTATGCTTTCGAACTAACCATGCTTCAATTAGGACTTTCAAGGGTTGTAACGTGGCTTGGTTCACGGTTTAAGAAACAAAGGATAAAGGCTCAAAATTTGATTGTACCCACCCCTCTTCGTGATGATCTTCAATCCTAAGCTCAGTTGATTCGACTTATGCATTCAGGTTCCAAGAGACTTTTGGATTTGCACCTTTGATAATGATGATGGTTCACAAGCAGAGAGAACTTTTTGAGATGGCAGTCACTTCCTTCTTTTAGTAGTCACAGCATTGTGTTGTTCAGGAACTTATTGACTTCTCTCTTTTTTTTTTTTTCATCTTTTTTATATCCCTAACTTTTGCCTGAACTGTCTATTTTGAGCTTACAGTCAGCGGGATGCCTTGATTTTTGCCTAAGTCACCTTTTTGATTTTTGACTTAGTAGGCTTTTCTTTGTATATATGTTTTTTCATTTTTTTCCTTTTGAAAGATATTGACTGCGTTGCTTAATGATTGATGAACCATCATTGTCTTTTGATTGACATCTCCAACACTTCTTTGATGTGTATGGTTGAACGTTTATGATTGAAACCTTTGTTGAAAGGTGTACTGAATGATTCTCTTAAAATAGAATGCACAGCCAAATTAACTGAGAACTACCCTGCCCCAGGTTATGATCAAGGGTTTTAATTAGTACAAGAAAGAAAACTTCTACTTCTTAGGCTCAAAGGGGTTAACGAGGGATTAACACCCTTATATCTCCACTGTTTAGGAATTGAAACAATGCCTGTACATCGTCAGCATAGTCTGTTCAAAAGCATACTATAGGAGGTTGCGGTATCGTTTTCGTCATCCTCCCTTGAAAGGCATACAGCTTTAACAGGAGTTGAATATCACAAAACATATGCAAAGTAGAGACATAATTTAAAATGAGTGATAGCGAAATAATTTATTCAAGACAAATATATGCAATGCACTGATGATGATTATTAAAACAGATAATGTCTATCATGAGTCGAATGTTTAAACAAACAGGAAAAGAACTTGCAAATGAAAGTAGATCTAATGATCCAAAAGTTCGTTCGTCGAGACGTCAATCAATCATGTCATGACTAGGCATAGGAGCGGTGATCACCACAGGGGTTTCAGGAGGGTTGGATTTGATTTCTCCGTCATTGATCAGATATTGAATCTTATTCTTTAATGTCCAGCAATTGTTTGTGTAATGTCCAAGACTGTTGGAATGGTACGCGCACCTCGCATTGGGTTTATAGTAGGTGTTAGAATTCGTTGGCTCGATTGCCCTGAGCGTCTGGATCATATGAGTGAATTGATTGTTGTGACTCAGTTGTCGTGATTCCATTATCGTGACTCAGTTGTCGTGACTTTGTTGTCGTGATTCCATTATCGTGACTCAGTTGTCATGATTCCATTATCGTGACTCAGTTGTCGTGATTCCATTATCGTGACTCAGTTGTCGTGATTCCATTATCGTGACTCAGTTGTCGTGACTTTATTGTCGTGGTCTTTTCTGATTTGAGTGTCATGATTAAATCTTTAATGGCACGCTTCAACGGTCTACCATCCTCTACACCATAACCAGGATTGTTCGAATAATAAGCGCATCTCGCATTGTAATTGTACCCCAAGAATAGGAGTGCCTCTAATTCTTCTTGCCCCTTGGCCAAGTTAAAGATCATCTCTCGGAATTGGTTGTTTTGAGCCTGAAGATTTTTGACTGATTGCTCGAGATCCATTTGTGTTGAAATAAACAGCGAGGAGGTGAGAAACCTGTGGTGGAAACCGGTGATGCAATGTTATGAATGCAGATGCAATATTTTCAAGGATCTCCAGAAATTTAGTTAGCAACGTAAAAAATGATTTGGTCGCTTCTTCGTTTGAAGAAATCTGATTTTTGGATGTTCTTCTATGGGAATCAAGCTCACCATATCCAGTGGGTCATGGCCTCTGATTCGGGAACTTCCGACTTTGAAGGTACATGGCTAGAGGAAAATAAATCCTCTTGCCCCTTAATAGGTACAGCGTCTCTGAATTAGGAGACATGTGGCTAGAGGTAAATAAATCCTCTTGCCCCTTGATTAGGAATTCAGTCCTTGATAAGAGTACCTGAAATTGTGCGCTCCAAATCCCTAAGATCCTTGAAAGGGTTATTTAACATACAATTTTATGATGTTATGATGTCATGATGTTATGCAATGCATCAGGAAAAGCGTGAGGTAACAAGGCCGAATGAGTCCTACAACCCATTCCTGCAAGGAAATAGATGGGTTAGTAGCATGTACAATTAACAAGCAAGTCACACAGGTGTCCTTAAGTTTAAAGGCATGCTTGAAGTTCGTAGGTAAGTACCCTCCCCATTGACGTTTAGTTGGTTCAACCTGTCCTAGAATAGTAACCGGGTTCTATGGTGCTCATATCCCTGATCTTTCTCGCGGGCATTGTCTCAACATGGCACTCGATCGGCCAGCCAAAAGCATCCCTAGAGTCCAATCTCAATGAGTGTAGCATCGAGTATCAACCGGCTTCAGTCAGGAATCCAAAGCCAGCTATCTCGCTACTTCCTATAGGCCAAAGTCAAGTTCAACTAGGGTTCTAAGGGCGAATTAGTGCTTATGACACCATGCGGTAGCCAAATGTCTCCTCGATCATATTCAAGGGCCATCAGGACAAACCAAAGCGTCGCACTAACGGTGGCCACCAGTTCAACCATAACGATACATGTCGTACAGCCTCCCTGGTCTAATGCCACATACCTAAGGTACAGTAGATCCGGGTGTAGGATCTTTCACACAACAGAATACCCAAAACAACCTTTAAAGATAAAGCAAACAAGTCAAACAAATTTAAAGTGATCCTAGCTCTAAGGTAACCCCTCTTTTTTTCGAAAGCTTCCCCAGCAGAGTCGCCAGTTCTGTAATACGGTGAACTGACTTTTTATCGATCGAAAATGTCGCGGTTAAGCATGAGTCGCCACCGACTTTTATTTTATCCAATTGGAAAGGCTAAAAGAACAGGAAAATACCTTTTAAAAAGATTTTGGGCTCGGGGGGTAAGTTATACAAAGGGAAGGTGTAAGGCACCCTTTGCATCCATGGTTATCCATGGGCTCTTAATTGCTTAGCTCACTTTGTTTTCAAAATGTTTGAATAAGAAAAGATTCGTTTAAGGACTTTAGCTTGTAAATAAGCGTAGCCTTGTTTTGAAAGTATTTGAAAAAGAGGTGTAAAAAGTAATTTGAATTAGAGCAAGCAATTAGTAGCAACTACCCTAAGTTTGAAAAATTCGTTCTTTTAGCTTTTCAGGCGAAAGGATCTATCCATGCCATAAAAGGGCAGAAAGTCTTTCAATTGGATTTGAAGGGTCATCGAGAAATCGTTCGCCATAAGACTGTCCCTTGCCATAAAGAGGGCAGGTAGTCTAAGGGAAGGATATAATAGTCATTTAAGGCATCATGCGAGGATACCTTAGCAATCGGGACAGTCATTTTTATAAGGCAACATCGAGGGAGTTTCAATAACTTTGAAGGCAACGTTTGCTTTAGGTATCCTCGGAATCGAGGGACTTGACTATTTTAAGGCATTATCAATAAGGCAACAAGGCAACAGTAATAAGAGGGGTTACCCTAAAGGTGTGTGGGTGCAACAATCATGTGTTAACTTCGATGACATTTATCTTGTAATTAGGTGATCTACGTTCAATTCATAATCTTGCACTCCCTATTTTACTAACCACGCAGTTTAAAATAAAATAAAAGCAGAAATAAAAATTCCTACGCTATTACAATAAACACCTGCGGGGATGGGGGAAATTAACAGAAAAAAAATAAATAAGTGGGATGAATAATTAATATAAATCCTCAAGCGCCTTGATCTTCCTCGAACCCTGAAAATTAAAAGGAGAATAAATAAGGGTTAGTGTATTATAGATTCATTACCTATTAGAAGCAAACCTATTTTAGGTAAAGGCGAAAATAAAATTAAAATAATATAAAATAAGGGTCGGAAACTTAGCTTTTTTGGTATGGCGGGGCGCGTGGCTGAATGATCCTAGGGTAACCTGAAAATTAGCCATGAAGAAGAGAAATTTTAGTGTATTTAAAGCTCTCAACAATTATAACGTGGCAGAAGGTTAATGGACAACCCCTACCAATAACAGTGATTAGGGATCATGGTGAAATCAAGGTTTAAGGCATAAAATAATTTTAATTAGCCTAAACTTAAGTTGTTACCTTAAAATAGTTATTTGTTTAAAAATCAATTTGAAATTAAATTATTTTTAATGTTGCAAGAAAATTTAAATTTTCGATTAAATAATACAAACCCTTTTTTTAATTATAAAAGAAAACTTATTATTATTAAAAGGAATTTGGAGTAAAAAATAATAAATAAACAACCCAAAAAAAAAATTATGAATGGAAATAATAAGAAAGGTTTGAAAAAACACTTAGCTGGGATCAGACGTGGCTTTCTCATGAGGGTGTATGGTGGTCCTTCCACTCCTGGCACGTTGATCTGGAACGCTGGTAATCTGGTTGGTCATAGTCTGAGGGCGCAATATGGGCTTTCTTGGGCATGCTACATGGGATCAGCAAGCAATTTATTAGAAAAATAAAATATCACACACCTGGTTCGAACCCAGGTTTTGATACTTCCCCAAACAAACGATTCGCCAACTGTGCCATTGAATTTGAATTGTTATTAGACACAAACTAATAATTAAATATTAAAACATGTCAATTAATAAAATTTAGAAAAACGAAGTCAAACGTGGGGCCCCTGCTGTCCGTATGAACCAATGGCGTGGAGAGAGAAGGAAATTTGGTTTGACTAGGAAGAGAAAAGCTTCTCACTGACTGGCCAATGAACGCACGGTCAATGAGTCCAAAGCCTTGTCATCATCTTCTTCCTCTAGACCTGCGAAAATACCTGCGATTTCTGTTGTGGATTTTCCTGCGGAATTTTCCGCGAATTAATCATCCTTCATGCCAGCAACTTGGAACCTGCAAACGAACGTCAAACAAAGCAAACTAACACCATATACCACCTAATTACCATCTTGCGAATCCAATGCGAGTAGTCTCGTGGGCTGAAACTACACGCAACAAAGGGTCCGAAGCTTTGCAAGGTTCAAGCCCTATCAATGGTGTATTCCGATCCAGGCCTTAAAGTTTCACGAAATTGGTTCTAAGCTCTTCCATATGTCCCCAGGAACTCATATAAGTACTCATCTTGAATCAAAACATGTTAGAAGGCAAAATACGAAAAACAAAAAAAACAAGAACATGAAGAACATGAGATGAGTGTTTTAAGCATGATAACCTTTACCTATTGGTGCCCTCTTACCTCTTAGCATCCTGGGAACAGACTGGAACCAATGGAATGGATTGATAGTGGTTGCACACGAATTTATCTCGTTCCATAATTTTTGATAAATTTGGAAGCGTTGAAACCTATTCTTCCTTGCCAATTTTCGTGAACCCTAATGCTGAATCTATTCACCTATTTATAATAGTGAGATTAGGGTTATAACTCTGCTTGAGTATCAAGTTGATTGGTGAGAGAAATTTGAAAGAGATTTTATTGATTTTTGCATAAAATCTTTCTTCTTTGGCTTTGACTCTATTCTTGCATATTTCCTTCTCAATCCTAGTCACCAAATAATATTTGCTCAGATCTTGATTAAAGGAAAAAGATTGGACCATTCATTATATAATTATCTTATGATTTACTTGATTTTATTTGAATTTATTTGAATAAAAATCAAATATAAATAAAATAAATTCATAAAAGAAATAATATTGGACTAAGGGATCCTCCTTGGGCTTGTTATCACGTGAGAAAATCAAAAGTAAAAGCCCATCACTCCAAAATTAAGAATTTGCCAATTAGGGTTTTGTTTTTTTCTTGAAAATCGACCAACTTTTGAGCCTCGTATCTCCCTCAATTTTTGTGATATGAACATGTTCTAGGACTTTTTAGAAAGCTTAAAGAGTCCTCTAACCAGTGTTTTTGGTCTCATATCAAAATTATTTTCCATGCTCCTTGTGTGTCCTTTTGAAAAAAGTGACTTTTTGTTGACTTTTGAAAAGGACCTATAATGTTTTGGTCCATATCTCTCAAATGAAGCATTTTTGGACTTGGCACGTGAGAGACAATTTTGTAGGGAACTAAATTTCCTTCAAAATGAGCTTTGGATGGAAAATTTTGGATGTTCCATGTGAGAGTTATGACTGGTCAAAGTTCAGTTGACTTTCTCCTATACAAACCCTAATTTAGAAACTTTTGATTTATTGATTTATGATCTTTTCTTGATGAACCATGATAACTTCTTGATCAAATGGTGAACGATACTTCAATATGAGGATGTTGACAAAAAATCAGGAGTTTTGACTGTGGTTTCACCATTGTTTGACTTTTAGATCTACCAGTCGATTATTGATCGTTTGGGCCATTGACTGAGCTATCCTTTGAATCAGGGCTTGAAATTTGGCATAGAGGTTCTTTGAATCATATGAGAGGTTATGAGGTCCACTTGGGTTGTCAGAACTTGATTTTTCTCTGAAGAAATCAAAACCCTAGTTTTAGAGCCTTGTGTAGGGGAATGTGTCTAGGAGCTTTATGTATTGATTTGGATTTGTATCAGAGAAATAGTATGGGCAAATTTTGGGGTATGACACAGCCTCTTCACAGTCTTCCACTTCAGTTTCCTGATTAAACTCGTGAGGGAGTACGGAAACAACATTGCAATTCAAGTTTATAGATGACACTCCATCAGAATAAAAATCATTTGTCATCCTATCCTCTTCTTTCCAGGAATTTGAACGCATCTTTTCTTCTTCATCCAAGAGTTTTTCAGCTTCGAATAATCTGTGTTCCACCGGAGGTTTGTTTGACTTTGCCCCCTGGTATGGGACTTGGTTGCTACTAGATTCTCCAGTTTCTCTTGGCCTGTATTCCTTCTGAGCCTTTTTTATTCTCTGATGCCTTCTCCACTGGGACCGAGACATAGGATTTTTTCCTTTATAATTATCCAATCGATACGCCTCTCGATTTGTTCTTTGAAATTGTTTCCTATATGCCATTGCAATTCTACCACCTTGGTCCCAACTTCGCCATTTGTTGGTTTTTGCATCAGCTTGCACCCACCTATCCCTGGGTGCATCTGCAGGGATTTTGAAAGTTACCCTTCGAGCTCTGGGGTGTGGGCTATCAGGCCTCTTTGTTGGAGTCCATATGTCGAAACCGTACAGGTTAGGACGCAACCCCTGAGTTTCTCGACTCATGTAACAGTACACACGTTCGAATGATCGTGCTAGCATTTCATCATAGACTGCCCCACATCTTGGGCACAGAGCAATTTCAGTGTTTCCTTTGTGGCATCTGACCAAAAATCCTACTAAGCTTTCCTCCATCCTTGGGTACAGTTGTAGTAGGGGATTTGGCTCTCTTCCTGGGTGTTCCCATCTTTCGCGTCGAGCCCTTTCGAAGTTGGCTTCGACCCTTCGATTCAGCATGATCGAACACCTTGGACACATCCATTGCTTACCACCATTTCTCTCGTGGCAATTCCAAAGATATTCTTTGAGGCTTTCGGTTTTTGGAGGAACTTCGATGCCCCCATTTTGCCTCGTCAGCCATGTCTCTAGTTCGCCAAATTCAGACACTGGGCGTCTGGCGCTGACCATGTTAACCGCTGCTGGAGGAACTTCAGAGATCTGGATTTTCTGGAGTTTCATCCTGAGGTCTTCAGTGGCCTCACTGTTCTCTTCCTTCGATGCTTCAGTTATTTCTGTCTTGGAAGATTCTTCAACATCAGTGTTGAAGACTATGTCACCATTTAGGCTTTCAGTAGCCTGCTTTCCATTGAACATTGTTTTAGTTTCCACAACTTCAACTCCAGATGCCTCCACCATGTTGATATCTTCTACCTCACAGAGGCTAGCGTCAGCAATGTTCAGGGGATTGGTATCGACCCTCATATGACTCTTGGTCTTGTCAGCAAACTTCAACCTTCCATCATTGAGAGCATTTTGAATTAGATCCCTGAAAAGGAAACATTGAGAAGTTTTATGGCCTAAAAACCCATGATATTTACAAAAACCTCTTTTCTTCCGTTGTTCCAACGGGGGAATTTTGGAATTTGGAGGTAGTATCATTTGGCCATCTTTTACCAATAAATCAAATATTTCATCACACTTGGTAATGTCGAATGTATAAGTTTTCTTAGGGAACCTATCATTCTTATCGTTTTCTACTGGGTTTTTTCCATTTGCAGGATTTAGCAATTTACAGGCATAAGGTGGCGCTTCTTTCAACTCAGCCAAGTCTATTTCGACTTCTTCAGGGCTATATGAATCATTGAAGGACTCATCATCAGCGTCCTCGGCTTCGACGTACGCTACTCTTTCCTTCTTATAACTTTTATTCGCCCTAACTTTTTCTGCCTTCAAGCGTTCGACCTGTCGAACCCTGTCTGCTAATTGGGCCATGTCCCTAAGGTATTGGGTATCTAGTTTCTTTCTTATTGAATAATCTAGACCACCCGCAGCCATTTCGACAAGTTCATGCTCTGGGACTGTTGTAAAACACCTTGATTTCAACAGACGGAACCTATTCAAGTAGTCATCAATGGTTTCTGTGTATTTTCTTTTAACACTGGCCAATTCTTTCAAACTTATCTTAGTTTGGCCCATATAGAATTGCTCATGGAAAAGCCTTTCTAAGTATGCCCATGCATCTATCGAATTTGGTGGCAAAGTAGTAAACTAAATGAAGGCATTATTTGTCAGCGAACTAGGGAAATATTTAATCCTTAAATCCTCGTTTCCCGCTAAGTCTCCTGCTTCTGTCAAATATCTAGCAATATGTTCCACCGTTGACTCATTAGTTTCGCCTGAAAATTTTGTAAATTTGGGTACCTTAGTGACCCTAGGCAATTCTGTCTGCATGATATAATCTGATATAGGGGATGTATAGTTTGGACGTCTAAGTCCAGTACTAAGGCCATTATTGGCCATAACCCTTTCTATCATGGCAGTTAAGTTATTTTCTGTAGCCAGATTTTCTCTTCTGACTCTTTGGACAACCTCATCTGGGTGTTCGTTCCTACCCACAATCCTTAATCTGGGTCGCTCTTCCTCCGTTTCCTGTCGTACGGGGACGGTTCTTTGATTTGAAGCCTCTAAGTTAATTACTGGAGTTCCTTCGAACGTCTCTGTTCTTTGTGAGGGGCCTACATCCCTAGTGGCTGTCCTAGATGACGGAACTATATCTTGTACACGTTCCAAAATGGGCCTCTCTTCTTGATTCGAAGGCTGTTTGTCTTTCCTTTTAGGTGGTGTTACTCCCATGAATTCTGCCATTCGATTCATTTGAGATGATATCTTTTGGAAAGTCTCCATGTTTTCCCTATTTGTAGTAGTAACATTTGCCATTAGTGGGCTTAAAACTGAAGTCAATTCTCTGGCCAAAACCCCTACCATATCATGGTTGCTTGCATCCATTTCTTGTCGAAATGCTGCTTGGTTATTTGTGGTAAAGTGGGGCACCTGGGTAGAAAATCTAGTGTTGTGTGCACTTCGACCCGCTGAACTAACATTCGGTGAAAATGTCGCATTGTTAGTTGGGGCATATATAGATCCTGCCCCTCGTACGCCTGTTCCATATGGGTATGGCATTCCATATGAACTATTTGGTCTCCATTCGAAAGTAGAATTCGTGCCTTGACCAGACAAATTATTTGCAGCATTTGTCGAGGAAAACAGTACGTCTTCTGGACTTGTGGATGAGGGTGCGGTTGGCGACACTGAAACTGGAGTAGTCCCTGAGGGTCGTGTATTATTTTCAGGCATAGCCAGAGAATTATCTGCAAGTCTCGATCCATTTGGACCCGTTGCATCCCGTGTTCCTCGAGTGGAAGTCGAATTTGCCGCTCCTGATCCTGAACCTTGTGGGGGATCTCGATCACCCCCTGCACTGGCCGTAGCGGCCATTTTCTTGTTGTACCTTCGTTTGGGAATCGGTTGTGCACTGTTCTTTAATTTACCGTTCCTAAGGTTCATACAAGATCTTGATATTGTCTAGACAAAAATAAAGCAATTGATTAAAACAATCCGCTTGACACAGTCCCACTGGGCGTGCCAATTTGTTTACGGTGATTTCCGGTAAACAACCGCTAGTCTTCCAAACTATAATAAATATGATTTGGTTACTCGCAGGATCGACTAGATTGATCCTAGGACACATAGTCAAGAAGATTGTTATCAATGTTCATTCGAACCATATTCATGATTCGTCTTCTTCAATAAGCGTTGTTCGATTAAAGAACAAATAATCTTGATAATTACTTTGTTATATGTAAGTGTGATTTCAACGAAAAGATAAGTAACATAACATATGAAATTAAAAGGACTATTAAAACGTAAGGAATCTTAAAATGCAGAAACGTTAAAGACTTTGAAAGTAAATAACATGAAAGTAATTCGAAAGTAAATGACATTAAAGTAAAGATACAGAAATGTAAATGGCAAGAAGTAAACGAAATGCAGTAATTCTGGAAGATATTTGAAAACGAAAGATAATACACATGTATTAAAGTGGTGGTGTCATACGTACATTTTCTCAGCGAACTCTTTCTCTTAACGCTTGATACTTGAGTAAATATGTGAGTGATTTGTACAAAATGAACACACAGAATCCTAACATTAAGACTCCTATTTATACTAGTTTCGACCTTAACGGTCCTACACTAATCTGCTGCCACGTCTCTCATAAGAACTTCTAGCGACGCCATCTGTTACTTGGACAGTTACGAAACCGTCTTCGAATTTCAAATCTTCCCGCCTGAGTCCGTCTTCGACGCGTGGCAGTGTATTAAAAACACTACGAAAACACGCTAAGTAGTAATACTTGAATATATTTTATAAATTTTGTCTAAGTCCCCGAAGACACATATTTTCACTAGCTTTCAGTATTCACTATCTTCATAACGAACTTAGAAATCTTTATTCTCGAAGCATGACCATCAGTAGTCATTCTTTTATTTTTAAGGGATGGCCATCAGTAACCATCTTTCCTTCGATTTTCCACTTCTTCGAAGGACAAATATTACAAAACGAAATCTTCAGCTAACAAATACTTGGATGTTGCATTAACCAACTTCATTACTGCATTAACCAAGTTTTTACACTGCATTAACCAAATTTAATGACTACTGGAAAGTACTGTTCATGGGTGTAAGAATAGCATTACTCAAATTTGGTTAATGCAGTGTAAAAACTTGGTTAATGCAGTAATGAAGTTGGTTAATGCAACATCCAGGTATTAAAATTGATTTTTAGCAGTCACCAAACTTGGTTAATGCAGTGTAAAAACTTGGTTAATGCAGTAATGAAGTTGGTTAATGCACGTCCTTACATGAATAGTGTCGTCCATAATTTTAAAAATAAAAAATATTTTTTATAAATATTATTATTTTATTTTAAAAAACACTGTTCACCGTATAAATACGGTGAACAGTGTTTGGTGTAAGTATTGGTGTAAGTTTGGGGGTGTAAGTATAGCATTATTCATAAATTTAACCTGACTCATAACAAGCATTTGACATATTTTTCCCATAAATACATTTATGCAATTATTGTTGTACTTTTATATTTATAGCATACATTTTTGTAACTTTTTTTCCGTTAACTCTTTTTACGAGGTTCAAATCAGTAACTTATATATAATTATATAATTATTTTTTTTTGTGATAAAAAAATAATTATAAATTATTTATGTATAATACAATTTTAATTCATACATTATTTATATATTTAACAATAACACTATAATACAATTTTAATAATAATTTGAAGCTTTTAATAGTTTCTCAACTTCAACTGGCCTTAGAGTGAATCCAAGGAAATGTCAAGCTTTCTATGGTGGAATGGACACTGCAGCTAAAGAGGAGATTGGTAAGATCACTGGCTATGCAGAGGGTCAACTACCTATAAGGTATCTTGGCATACCACTTGCTAGTAAGAAACTAAATGTAAGTCACATCTTCCTCTTATAGATAGGATTATGAGTAGAATTAGACACTGGTCTGCCCATTTACTCAGCACTGCAGGTAGAATCCAACTAGTGAAAAGCACTATATCTGCCACTGTCCAATACTGGATAACCTGCCTGCCTTTACCTGAATTTGTTATTAGGAAGTTGGATAGCCTGTGCAGGTCTTACATTTGGTCTGGAAAAGCTTCCATCTCTAAGAAAAGCCCAGTGGCTTGGAAAAGAGTTTGCTGCCCAGTCAAGCAAGGTGGTCTCAATGTGATAAATCTGAGTGTTTGGAACCATGTGGCCTTGCTCAAATGCTTGTGGAATATTAGTATGGAGTTAGACAATCTCTGGGTGAAGTGGATTCACACTTACTACTTAAAGGGTAGGGATTTTATGGCCGAGAATCAGGGTAACAACTGTACTTGGATCCTTAAACATATCCTGGCAAGTAAGGCTGAGATAAGAAGAATCGAAAACTGTTGGAATAGCATGAGAAATCAGAGACAATTTAGCATGATGAAGATCTATAATATCTTTATAGAAGACGATGTGAGAGTTGAATGGTACCATATGATGACACATAACTTTGCAAGACCAAGAGCAAAGGTGATACTTTGGTTGATTTGTCAGAACCGGCTGTTTACCAAAACAAGGATCACTACTAGAAACTTCGTCTATAGTGACCGAATTAGTGACCGAAAAAGACTAAAAATCGGTCACTAATCAGTTTAGCGACCGATAAAGTGACCATTAATTTTCAGTCGAAAAACTGCTAGTCGCTAACCATTTGCGACGAATTTAGCGATTGATACTTAGCGACCGAAATCATGACGAAATCAGCCACCGAAATTAGTGACCGATTCTTATTTAGGGATGAATTTAAATATTTCAATATCAGTCACTAAATCGGTCTCTAATATTTTAATTTTTTTTAAAATAATTAAAATTATCTTTAAAACTATGAAGAATATTTTTATTTTTTTCTATAAATAATTCGTACCACACAAAAATTGAAATGCATTAAGCATTTCATTATACTTAACCAAAATCATAATAACACAATAACATTAAATATTGTTAAAAGCAAAATAACACAAATAATATTAAATGTTAAAAGAATATAATAAAAGCCAATTTCAAGTGGATCGTATTCAAGCCATCTACATCTTGATAACAAGGAAGAAACTTTAACCAACAATAACTTGTATGTTTAATAGAGTTACCCCTAACAACTTTCTTCCGTTAAGTACAATGCCAATATATTGGATACGGATTCCCTGCCTTTAAGGCGGGAAAGTTACCCTAACTTTCAATAATTCTTATCCATTTGATTAATCAAATGGACCAAATTAACCCATGTGTCCAATCTTTTTAAAACAAAAATAAAATCAACTTAACCCCTTTCTTCTCCCTACTGATGTCCTTCCGGTAAGAGCCACCGGCAGCTTGCCGCCTCGCCGACGCCGACCCTCATACATGCTGATTGTTAAATCAGAAAAACTCCCTTCATGCAACACACCGATCAATAGCCTCCATAAGTGAAATACCTCCTTTTGTCTATCTATCACCGACCTTGAGTGGAGCTTTAGAATCTTTACAGCAAGTGGTGAACATTTCAACTACTAGCATTTGGCAAAAATTAAAGAACTTAAACAATAGAAGAACACAGGAACAAAAACTCAATGAATGAATAATATGTTTGTTTCTGGGTTGATTTGCAATGTTTCCATTGTTTCACAATTTTCTTTTTGTAAAATTATCTGTTTATGATTTAATATCCTGTATCAAACTTATGGTTTTTTTAATAATTGAACAACAACATTTGTGTTCCTCCATCAACATTAATGGATGTCGGCGTCGGCAAGCTGTCGGTGGCTCTTAACGGATGGACAGGACTAGAAATGGCTCAAGTTAATTTTATTTTTGTTTTAAAAAAATTAGACACATGGCTTAATTTGGTCCATTTGATTAATCAAATGGGTAAGAATTATTGAAAGTTAGGGTAACTTTCCCGCCTTAAAGGCAGGGAATCCGTATCCCAATATATTTCACTTTTTTCTTGTCAATTTCATGGAACTCTAGGAGAAGGATATACAAAATACTAAATAGGACTTTAAGGGTTGGGCACCTAGCAACGGCAGATCCATCTAAACTTTTCTTCTCTTTTCTGCAAAATATTTTTGTCCATAATTCAAACATAAAGCCCACACATGCCAACATAGATGTATTCAGATGCCCGTGCCTCCTAAATAAAACTATCTGCCGCATGGAAGCCAACATATTCAGCATTCAAGACAGAGTGAGCCTGTTAAACAAACCACAACACAACAACATCAAAATAACATGTTAAACACACAACTACACTCCACACAAATATGAGTAGTCTGCTTGATCAAATTATAACAACGTTCCCCACCACTCTCAGACATGAAATTAACTACAAACTTCAGATATAGCAAACTGAATAAAATTAGAATTAGCCACAATTCTACTTTCCAAACCATTACTGGTTCAAATTCTACTGTTAGACATTAAAATCCTACTATTACACATTCAATATCCTCTCCCATCATTAGCCACAATTCTGCTCTCTGTTTTGGACCTCTGCAAGGCTCATATGATCTTTCTACAAGCTCTTTCTATCTCTATGGCAGGTTGAAACCATTGTAAAGAATGTGACCTACACATGTGACTCATTCTTGCTACACACATTGAATATTGTTAACTTCAACATACAACTCATACTTTCTACACTACACAGATAGGAAAATAGTTTGCTTGAGTTTATGCTAATCACAGGCCAAAAAGTAATCAATTAGGGTAAATATAAAAGGCATAATAATGCATAATGATATTGAAAGAGAACTGTTACTTCAACAAACAAAAAAAGTTGCAAAATCATCTTACCTTATACTCAATGAGCTCATCTGCAAGATGTTTGTTCCAGACATATCACAGGCAAACCTAAAATACAAATTGGTGAAAAAAACGTAAAATTAAAGTAATTTTTTCTTCTAATTTCATCAAATGATGTAAACATGTTCAAGAGGTCTTTCTTTGACATTTCATACAGCAAAAACTCAACTCAGCAAACTGAACTAATAAATATTATAACAAAAAAGTAGATGAAACAGTTAAATGGAGGAGGAAGAAGAAACTCACATTTTATTTCTGAGTTTGAGATTGACCAATGTATAGAGGGGCGCAATCTTTGTATTTAGGTCTTGTAAATCGATCAATATGATTTAAAATCTAATCCTATACTAATTGATATGTTAAAAAAATCAAGGATTAAAAAATCAAGGATTAGAAAAATAAATTTATTCCTTTCGATATGTCGATATGGCAAATCAGAATGGATGAGAAATGAAAGATATTGCGGATGCGGTTGTCTCTGCAACCGCATTGGACCGCAATTGCGGTGTGATTTTATAATCTCGCTTCCGGATGCATTAGGAACCCTATCGGATAGTTTTAATCATGTTTTTTTAAGTATTGTCATAAAAAATCAATATATTAGAAGTCTAAAACTCAATTTACTTCTTATATAATGAAAAAACATAACATTAAGTGTTTTTCACTATAATATTTCAAACACTTCCTTTTAAAAATTCACGCCGCAACGGCCGCAATGCGCATCGCAACAAGCGCAATGACCGCAATCGCAACATCCGCAACCGCATCCGTAGCCGCAACCGCAATTTAAAACTATGGTTGAACGAACATTGTAGATGGAAGTTAAGTTGGAAAACGAGTATTGGGAAACATCACCGTTTTGATCTGTTAGAGGGTTTTGCTTCGTCTCCACAGGAGACTCTCATTTTGTTAGTTATGAGTTGCAACTGGGTGAAAGGGTAAGGAAGAAAAAATTTAAAGCGAGATGCAACTGTCTCGTTAAGAGTATGAAAACATCAATCACTCTTACTTCTGATCTGGTAACGAAGCGGTTCGAAATAAGAAGAGGAAGGTGGCGGCGCATGCGTAAGGGTGGGAGGAGATAGGGTTTGTGATTTCAAGAGAAAGGAGTATATGAATAATATTTTTTTTAAAGGACGAGTAAATACATGCTAAATGGTGTGTCTGATTTTTCTTTTAATTTGGGATATAACTTTTCTTTAATGCTGGGGAATTTGCTACTAATTTTTTTTACATACTATGTTTATTTACAAGGAGCTCATACAATTTTAATTGAGTACTTATTAAAAAAATATCAATTAGATTTTATTTATAATAAATCGGTCAATAATACTAAAAAAATTAAGAAGTTTAAAATGTAATAAATAAACAAAAAAAATTTGAGACCGAATTTTCGGTCACAAATTTTTGGTCGCTAATTCGGTGGCTGATTTCGTTTTGTGACCGATTTAGCGACAATCAAAATTCTATGCGCAAGGTGTTAAATTTTGGTGGCTAATTCGGTGGCTATAGTGACCGAAATTTTTCAGTCACTAATTCGGTCACTAAAAGCGATTTTTTTAGTAGTGGATGGAGAAAATGGGCATGCTGCAGAATACTTTGTGATTTGTGTAAAGAGGACAATGAAGATCTTGACCATCTCTTGTTCAATTGTAAGATTACTCTCATCATTTGGCAAGGGATATTCAAATGGATGGATTTGAAGTTAGAGAGCAATCTTGATATGGCTTGGATCAAAAGGAAATCCAAAGGTAAAGGCTGGCGGAATATACTTCTAAAAGCTGCTGCAACTGAAGTTTTCTATGGCATTTGGATGTATAGGAACTCTACGATTTTTGGTAGTAAAGGGTCCTATAGGGATACTCAAAGTGTTATTAGGTCTATTATAGATTCTTTAGTCTATAGAGGGTGGATGAAACCCAAGTATAGAAATCATTTAGTTAATATACTCATGTAAATAAGGTCAAGTTATATGGTCTATAGCCTTGCTTGTAATTGTTCTTTGAAATAAATAAAATTCTTTTATTTCAAAAAAAAAAATAACACTATAATACAAAAAATAGAAAATAATAATTATATATTATCATAAATTTTAAATTTTTAATATCAATTATTATATTTTAATATAATATAATATTTTTTTAATTTTAGATAATATGTTATCTTTTTAAAAAGTAATAGTAAATAAACAAATTTAAAATTTAATAAAAATTTAATATAATGTATATATTAAAATTATAATGTAATAAAATTTTATGAAAAATGTGTATCAATTAGATATAAATCTATAATCATAATTGTATAGTAAAAAATATACAAAATACTACTACCAGGTTTACAATATATTTAAATTTAATATCTTTTTATACCATAATATATTTTTACAAAAAAATTAATAATATTTTAATATGTGTTAGTTATTATTAACTAATTTATTAATAATTTATTTTAATCGTATTTGTGTCAATGTCACACTTTTCCAATATACATCCCAATTAGTAATACATATTAAAATATTTTTTTAACTAACATAATTTTTTAAAGCATTGTATCTTAAATTAAAAGGATTCTTAAAATTTAATTGTTTAAAATTAAGTTTTTATTTTCTTTGTATTTAAAAAATAATTTTTTAAAAGTCTATCCACAGCTTTAAAATATAAGAATAATTTTATAAAATTACAAAAATATATTTTCTGTAGTAATATGTACATTCTTTATTATTCTAATGCTAGTTATTAGAAACAATATATATTTAATTATTAATTATATCTATAGATTTAATTTATTTTATATTATCATATCAAAATTGATTTTGAATCTATAATTACCAAATTGAGCATTAGTGTGTATTTTCAGAAAATATAAGTAATTTATTTTTATAATATTAGAATTAATAATCAGTTTAAAAAAGGACATTAATAAATTGTTTTAGTCTTTTTATGTTAAACTTTTAGATTTAAAATCTTTAATAAATTAATTATTTATTTAGTTTTAATCAAATAATTGAGATTCTAACTTTTATTTCTAGATTTGAAAATTGATAGAAACAATCATATGAAGTCTATTAATTTTTAAAATGATACATTATTATCATATTAAATTCAATCAGATTATTTTTAATATTCAATAATTAGAAATCAATACAGATAATATATTTCACCTATTGTTAGTTGGTTCCCGACCTTCGGACCGGACTAAACCGGTTTTGATAAACTAAAAAAAAATTCATCATTATTGAGACATAATTGATTTTAAATAAAAAATTTATTAAATTTAATTTTCACACAATTAATCGAAGATTAATATTATTTTATAAATTTTTTTATTATATTATTGGATCATTATAGATGTACGGGTGTCTACAATATAAAAAAAAATAAAGAATTTTGGTTGTGACTTTTGATTATCAAATCTCATTTGTCTTAAAATACAGCTTCATTGTTCTTAAGGCTTTCGATATCACTGTCCATCAACGGCCTACGAAAAGATGCATAGAAGTCATTTGGTCTCCACCTCCAATGGGATGGATCAAATGCAATATTGATGGTCTTGCAAAATATTCTCCAATGACAAGCTCTTGTGGTGGTATTTACCTGCACGACGGGAACTCTGTTTTATTGAGTTAGCAAAGGATAGGAATTGGACTAAATTATGGATTGAAACTGACTGTGCTCTTGTTGTGGAAGCTTTTACTAATGCTAACTGTGTCCCTTAGCTTCTTAAATCTCGTTGGCTCAACTGATGTACGTATACTCTTCGTATGGACTTCATGATCACGCACACGTTTCGTGAGGCCAATTTTTGCGCCTATTTATTAGCTAACATAGGATTTCAAACCAAAACCTTCACTTGGTTTGATAAGTTACATTCTGATTTGTACAAGGATTTTTTTTGCTTGAAAGGCAAGGCACTCCTAGATTTAGGATTTGTAACTAATGGGCCTGCTCATTCCTTTGTACTTGTTCCTCTTTTTATTTTAATGAAATTCTCTTTTGATGTTTAAAAAAAATAAAATAAAAATTAATAAAATAATGCATATCTGTTTAAAAATATATATATAGTTTGAATGCAACCAACCTAACATGCAGTTAAGATTTATTTGGTTTTATTTGACATGAAAAGAAGAAAGGTTAATCTTGTAATAATCACAACAACAAATATTTTAATATCATTGATATTTTATCTCTTTAAAACCTTTATATTTTCAGGAGGCATCTATTGTAAAGTCTTTGTGCTCAAACAAAACAAAATTACAGTGCAATCCAGTTAATAGTGCAACAATGCTCAAGTCAATTACTGAATTTAAAAAAAGTAAAGTGAAATTATGAAATCAGTTAAAGTGGGAAACTTTTTATTAAACTTGTCTAAGTTAATGTTTGAGAATAGCAGTAGCTTCTTATTATGATCATGGAAGTTTGAGATGGCGAAGAAATGTCCTTTTCGAATGATAAGTGGATATCGTTTTGTATTTTTGAGATACTGCATATATTCCAGATTTGATAGAGTGCCAATATAATTAAAATATCATAAAGCCATAACTATTGTACTTTAAGTTATATATTTAAAAAACCATTACCAGATTCTTAAAGAAAATGTAATTAGTTACTAAAAATGTTTCCAGAGAGCTAGCATTAATAGAGACCTCTCAAGAGGGTTGTAACGACAGAGAATGCAAAGAATTTAGCTACAGGAAGGCTCCTCCATCTACTATATGAACCATGGATAATGTTGGATTTGCTTGAAGTTAAGGTTGCGGACATATAATTCAAAACGGACTCGTGTTAGGCAAGGCAATGAAACAAAAATACATAAACAAAATAACTCACATTTCCAGATTTGAAAAACCATTATATGTTTAACATCTGCATAGATAATTGTGTTCTAAGCATGGTAATAAAATCAGCAGAAGAACTATGACAGAGTGTTGAAGGTAAAGGAAATAGTCGCACAAACAAAACCAGATTGAAATCTAACACATGAATTAATAAGAATGGGAACAATATATCATGGGAGAATGACTTACTTTTCAACACGTTGGAACTAAACTTTCGACATAATTCCTTATAGAGAACCAACATATCTTATTGTTGATTCTAGTTTTCTTTGCTATATTATTTCTCCAGTTATAAAGAATTGCACTGTCTTGTTGGTTGTTTGCTAATAATAGTGTATCACCGTCCTCAGAAATATGCAAAATAAATGGGTGACCAAATTTATAATCTATTCCAACATTGTGATAACTAAATTTAAGGAAATGAGACCACGATTTTTCATCTCCGAATTTTGTCATCTGCCATATGAAAATTTCACTTTCCTTTTCATAAGAAAAACAAAGGGAATCCATTAACACACAAATATTTGGTACATACCCATCATTGTCATAATTTTCAGGGGGCATCAGCTGTGTGAATGTGTCTGTGCTCAAATCAAGCGAAATTATTACATACTCATTAATATCATCTCCACCAAACACACTCTGAAATGCCATCCAGTTAATAGTGCAACTCAAATGTACACCATCATACTCATGATCAAAGTAGAATTGAAGAGGAATAGCATGAATGCCATGAATACTTCTCCAAACATTATCACCTAAACTCAAGATTTTCACAATATTCTTTTCCTTCAAATTTGAACCGAACACCACCACTTTATAAGTTTCAGTTGATTTATCGTAACCAAACGTGAACTTATAATATTTAAATTTATAATAATAAGCCCCTAATTTATTAGATATTGCTCTCGTAGCAGGATTCCAGAACCGAAGCCATCTTTCTTTACACCTAGTAATCTCATTGAGAGAATGACCTGCCAAGCATACTAGTCCATTGCAAGAACCAACAATCTCTTCACAACTCTTGTCATTCAATTGGTAATAAGGATCATGAGAAATATTGATGCTACGGTTTTCCCATAATAGACTAACAGGGAAAGATACAAAACTGTGATCGTTGTTCTGCGAATATATAAGTGAGAATTGTGGATTTAGTGATGATTGATTAAGATGCATTTTGATGAACATAGAATCAGAGATAAGAGTGTTCCATGACTTACTGACGCATTTCATTTGCATCAGATATTTAACCCTAAGACGAGATAGAATATCGGCGATAAGCTCATTGGGTAGAAATAGAATTGGTGGATTTGATTTCAGCGGCTGGGTAGCCATGAGAGCAAACTACTGTGGTGTTAGATGAAAACTTGATGCCGCAATTTCTTCTGAAAATATCAACAAGCCAAAGACTTGATATTATACCTTAGAATTAGCCCTAATTTCGTTAGTAGTATATGATTATATCCACGTGGCCAATATTCATTACATTATCCTGCATTAAAATTTGAAGATTTTCTTGATTTGGTTAATATTTAAAAAAACATTTAAAATCACATTTGTTTAAAGTTTAAAACAAATATATTCTTTACGTTGTTAATGCTAAAATAATACTATAAATATTGAATTTTTCATATAATATAATATAATTTTAAGAAATATTTTATTAATATATTTTTAAGAAATATTAATAAAAATAAGTGAATAAAATATAATAAATTATGGTTGCATGAAATTTAAATTATTTCATACAAAAAATACATATAATTATTTATGAAAAAATACATTTGTTAAAACAATATTACATATCAAATATTTATAAGAAATATTTATAAAAATCACTTGATTCTTATTAGCTTTTGTTAAAAATATTTGTTTTATTTGGTAAATAATTATTAGACCTCCTCTCTCTTCTTGGTATACCAAATTTACTCTCTTTTTAAATAACATGATACGCTTAAAGTAATTTGTATTTCATCTCTTTATTTGAGTTTAAATTATGAAAATAAAAATAATAAACGTTGCTTAGTAAGAAAAAGTGAATAGAATCTAATTTAGAATCGTGTTCTCTTTATTTTTAAAAGAAATATTTATGAAAATCACTTTTTTTTTTTTTTTAATACGCAAGGAATATATTGATCAAGAGAACCAAAGTTCTCAAAACAAAGAACAAGAGGCCCGGATTGTGTACCGGACAAAGAAAAATAGACTCCAATTGAGCATTACGACAGAAAAAATAGGGGATCCCTACTAAACTCGTAAAAATTACAATTGGGATGTATATTTTTCCCTACAAAAGACCAACGCCACACCAAAGCTTTAGCGCCCCAAACTATATCGGAGATGTTCCATGTATCACCTTTAAACACAATGCGATTCCTAACCATCCAAATATGCCACACCACCGCCAACCAAACTACTCCTTCTTTTCCCTTTCTAAGACCTACTCTCCTCCCATAATTGTACCACCACATAAAGCTTTCCTTAATCCCCACCGCCTTGTAGTTGACAAAACCGAGCCAATCGGCCATTTCCCTCCAAATCAGCTCAATGCAATAACAAGACACCAATAAATGAACAGGTTCCTCTACGGTATCACCACAAAAGGCACAATAAGAATTGGAGTTAGGAATAATACCCTTTCTAACAAGAGCTCCTTTTGTCGGTAGTCTATTAAGAAAACTACGCCACCCGAAAGCTTTAGATTTCAACGGCACATCCATCGTGAAAGCTCCCTCCTTTTCCGGTTTCCAAAACACTTTATCCGCCCCTGAATTAGTGAAATTCACGCTTTCCAGCTCGAGCATCAGCTGATTCAACAGAGCCGGGGCAGAACTATTGGCGCCCGCATCCTGCTGAAGCTGGCCCGAAGATTGAAGGAAGGTCTGGTCCACTCTAGTTTGAAAATCTGGGTGAGGCAGCGGTGGTGCAGCAGCATTCCTGTTGGCATTCAACTGAGGCCAGTTAATCCCGAGGTCTCCCCACCTCCATTCTCCGGCTGTACTCCAGCCCATAAGAGCAATAGAAACATCTTTTAGAGCTGACAGATGGAACAAACCAGGGAACCGGTCCTTAAAAGTACCCCTGCTAGTCCAGTTAGAGAACCAGAAGGAAAATTTATCACCTTTTCCTGCAAAAAACAAACAGTTAGAAGTAAAAGAATTTTCCGGGTCAAGTGACAAAATGTCTCTCCACCAAAAAGACTTCACTCCGACTTCCTTCCCTTCACCACTGCCCTTAACAGCTTCAAGGCAAACATCCCCATACCGAGCTTTCAATACTCCAAACCACAAAGCTTCCGGTGTGTCTAGAATCCTCCACTTCCACTTAAGCAAGAGAGCTTTGTTGAAGTCCTCCAAGTTTTTAATCCCCAACCCTCCCTTCTCGGTTGGAAGGCAAATCGAATCCCAACTAACCCAATGAACACACCTTTTGTTTTCCGACCCTCCCCACAAGAAATTGCTTTGAATTCGATTAAGTTCCCGAATCACTTTCTTTGGGGCCTTATAAAACGAGAGGTAAAATATAGCAAGGCTACTTAACACCGCCTTAATTAGGGTTATTCTACCACCCAAGCTAAGGAACCTTCCTTTCCAACTAGCTAATCTCTTTTTGACTTTCTCCACCATAGGTTTCCAAGTAAGGATCCTTCTAGGATTACTTCCAACCGGGATGCCGAGGAAGATGAATTCCTTTCCTTCCCTCCGGCAACCAAGGAAATTGGTGGCTAACTCCATACGGTTATCACTAATGTTAATCCCTACCACTTTGCTTTTGTGAAAGTTAATGCCTAATCCGGATATCAATTCGAAGGCTCTCAAAACCGACTTAATAGCCCACAAGTGAGCCCAACTACCATCTCCAATTAAGATAGTATCGTCCGCAAATTGAAGAACATCTAAGAAGCACCTTCTCTTGATCCAAAACCCCGCGTAATCACCATTCTCCACCGCTCTATTCACTAAACCCTTCAAACCCTCCGCCACTATGACAAAGAGAAAAGGAGAGATTGGATCTCCTTGCCTCAATCCCCTCTCCACCTTAAAATCCTTAGTGGGACTCCCGTTAACCAACACCGACATGTGGCTTGTGAAAACTATCGCATTTATCCATTTTATCCACATCTCGCCGAACCCCATACTAATCATCGTGGCTCTAAGGAATTCCCAATTGACCTTATCATAGGCTTTCTCAAAGTCTACTTTAAATAACAATAATTCCTTCTTTTCCTTTGTTGCATAATCCACTAATTCATTTGCCACCATCACCCCATCAAGCAATTGTCTCCCTGGGACGAAAGCATTTTGGCTACTAGAGACCACCGTTCCAATGACCCTCTTGATTCTTCCCGCTAACACTTTAGAAATGATCTTATGAATACTACTTACCAAGCAAATTGGCCTATAATCGTCTAAGCCTAACGGATTATTAGACTTAGGGATCAAAGCCAAGAACGAGGAGGTTATTGCTTTAGACAACTTGGACCCCGAATGTAATTCCTTGAAACAAGAAATGAGATCCCGCTTTAAAAGATCCCAACACTTCTTAAAGAAAAGCATAGAATAACCATCCGGTCCCGGACTTTTGCTCCCCTCGCAACTCCACACCGCCTCCTTTATTTCACATTCCTCAAAAGGTAATTCAAGACTATTCATCTCTCCGACACTAAGTTTGTTAAAAAGATCCCCTTCTAAAACCGGTTTAGGCTCCTCGCTTTCCATGAATTTAGACTTGAAATGATCAAATATCTCCTCTTTTACCTCCTCCACCTTATTAATGATCCCTCTATCCGTAGTAATGTGACCAAGGAAATTGCGTCTCAACCCCCTCTTCATAATCGCATGAAAGTACCTACTATTCTCATCTCCGTCGTTTATCCACCTTAGTTTCGCCTTTTGAATTAACATATTCTCTCTAATCTTAAGATTTGTCCAAAATTTCCTATTCGCCCTCCTTCTATCCTCCGGATCAATCTCCTCATGATAACAATGATTGTCTATATCGTTCATCTCCTTGACCCCCTCTTCCACCTTTAAATCAATCCTCCCAAAAACGTTGGTATTCCACCATCTTAGTTTATTTTTAAGAAGACTCATTTTCTCCTTCAACACAAAGTCACCACGGCCATAAACTTCCATAGCCTTCCATTCCCTCTCCACATAGCCTAAAAAATCCTTATGTTGAAACCACTCATTATTAAACTTGAATGGTTTTGGGCCCCAATCCGATTTATCCACCAATATCCATATAGGACAATGATCCGATATGTCTCTCTCGCCAATTTCTTGACCAACCACACCCCACCAGTTGATTATTTCACTAGACACTAAGAAACGATCTAACCGACTCTTAGAGTTACCGTCTCCACTGAACCAGCTGAACTTTTTGCCTTTACAAGGGACATCCTCCAAACCTAGATCGTTAATAAAGCCGGCAAATTCCTCACTTTCCACGCTACCCCCACCTGCTGACAATCCCTTCCTTTCTCCCCTGTTTTTCACTGCATTGAAATCTCCGCCAAAAATCCATTCCCCGTCTGTATTTTTTTCTTTCAACTCAATAAGATTCCTCCACAGCTCTCGCTTCTGAGAAAAAACGCACGAAGAGTATACGTTGCAAATATATATAATTCTATCCTGCCACAATGCCTTAATTCCCAGGTAACCTATACCCCTAAAACTACAAATAACTTCAAGCTTTGCAGAATTCCAAAAAATAATCAAGCCTCCAGACATACCTTCTGAATCAGACACCGAGTAGTCGACACCTGAATTTCTCCAGAAGCTCTTCGCAGTAGATTCAGAACAAGATTTCATCTTTGTTTCTTGCAACAGAAACACTTCCGCCTTCCCTCTACAAATAATTTGATGAATTCTTCTACGCTTAATTAAGCTACATCCCCCTCTAATGTTTAAGGACCCAATGATCATGGTGGCAATATCTCTGTCTCCTGCACTCCTTTCTTTGAAGTCGAACCAAATCGATCCAATACTTCCTCCTCGACAAGCTGCGGAACAAAAACGCCAAGCTTGCTGATACATTTCTTTAATTTTTCATTACCTCCTCCGTGACAAAGGAAGTCTGTGATCCTCCGGTTGCCTCTGCCAATGTCGGAATCTTCTGATTGTTCCCCAACTACATCAGCATTAGGGATTCTGGGAGGGACACTCTCCAAGGAGAATTGGGAGATGGGGTCCGACCCAATTGGGTGTGCCGTAGAAATTGGGCCGAATCTACCTGAAATAAATTCCTCCAAATTTTCAGCGGAAGGAATGGGCCTATTTACTTTCCTCTTCTTAAGCCCAACAAGACAATTAATACTTTTGAACCGAGTCTTTTTTTTCTTTAATCTCTTTCCTGCCACGCGTCCTCCTAACCGCTTCAAATTAAGGGTCCCACCAGAAACTTCTGAATTTGGACCTTGGGAACCCTCAAAAGCTGAATCACCTACTCCTTCCTTAAAAACGCAATCTTCCTTTTCACTGGAGGCTGAAAGCAGCTGCTGTGATCTGACAAAGCCCCTTTCCTTAGCCAATTTCACAGCTGTGTCAAAGGAATTGAGAGTCTCAATGTCTGCCACGTTCTCCTGTACAACAGTGACAAGATTGAGCCCCTTCTTTTTACTGCCGCTTAGACCCTCCACCCTAGCATCCTTTACACAGAGGTCCTTAGATGGAGAACATTCAGATGCACCTCCTTCTGAGAAACAAAATTCATCGCAATCCTCAGGGACTCCTCTGTAGCCTTCTTCTGCGTCCTCCGAAGCGGAATCTTCCGATAGAAAAACCGACTTCGGTTTAGGTTTGGTCGGACGAACTGATCCCCCGGAGTCCTCTCTAACCTCCAGACTGAAAATGTCACCTTCGATTGACACCTTTAAGCTCTCAGGAAGTCTGAATGGCTCACTAACCCTCACCATAACGCGCGCTATGTCCAAACAAGATTTGCTTGCAGTGTTATCATCTAAGCAAATGAACTTGCCAATAGAGTTTGCCAAGGATATGAAAAAGTCAGCATCCCATGCATGACAGGGAACCCCGTAGATTCGAAGCCATACCAATCTCTCCTTATCAACATCCGAAGCTGCCCACGGCCTTACCTCCTTAAACCACTGCTTCCACCACGTCTGACCGTCTCCGATCAATTCCTTGATAAAACCCTCTTCCAAGTCCTCCAGCAAGCAAAGATTAGCCCCCATAGGGGTGACCTTAATGGAAAAAACCCCTTCGACCTCGAAATGCGTCTGGATGTTGTAGGCTGAACCTGGAACCTGAACCACACCCACAAATGCCTTGCTAAGTCTTTGTTTATCCTCCTCCTTAGGAATGAAATTCAACAAGGGAGTTGTAGCCACCACCGGAGCCACTCCTTCCTTCAACACAACCTCCGCGAAAGAGCGATCTTTTCGTAGAAACTTGTGAGAAGAGCGATCTATTCGTACAAACTTGTGAGCTTCCATATTCTCTACCTTCCTCAAATGTACCTCTCCCTTGACTTCTAACTTCCTGTTCCTCTCAAACCTAGGAACGTTCGCATGAATCTTCCTACCATCGATAAGAATATTGTCTAACCGCACCGCCAATATCCTTGCTTCCTCCACGCCCACAAAACGAGCAAATCCGAATCTCTTCCCAAGGTTGTTCTTCCTAGGAGGAATCACCACTTCTATCACCTCCCCATGGCAACCAAAGAGCTCAAAAATACCTTTAGCATTGATTCTGTTTGGAATATCAGAAAAGAAGATGGACACCAAAATCTCGCCTTCTCCCACCCTCCTACCACCGTTAAAAGGGAAGCAATCCCACCTCTTCTGAAAACCACGAAAAGCTTTCCTCTGAACGTTCTTCCATTCCATCCTGACAGCTCCCGGAGAAAGAAGAAGAGCCACCGTTGAAACACCCCAAAAACTAAGAGAGAAGGGAGAGGAAAGAAGTGTCTTTCTCTCTCATCATTGGGAGACAAGTTATTTATGAAAATCACTTAATTCTTATAAATATTTGTTAAAGATATATTATTTTTGTGATTTGGTAAATAATTATTAGATATCTTCTCTCTTTTTGGTATACCGAATTTTCTCTCTTTTTAAATAAAATGATATGCTTAAAATAATTTATTTCATCTCTTTAATTTATTTGAGTCTAAATTTAATTCAAAATGGAACAAAAATAATAAAGTCGGTTACTAAAAATATTAAATATATATATATATATATATATATATATATATATATATATATATATATATATATATATATATATATATATATATATATGAGTAAGTGAATAGAATATAATTAAGAATCATGTTTTCTTTATTTTAAAATGATGTATTCCATGTGAGTGAGGAAAAAACACCATGAAAAGACTCGTGTTGGTTTGTGGGGCCAGTCAGTAATCTTGAAAGTAGTTTAGGGCGTTATAGACACTACATTGAATCTTAATGAAGTCAAAATATGATGGAAACTTGAAAAGGGTTGTTAGGAAAAAGATCTAAAATCATTTAGAAATGATGATAGTGCAAAATTTTTAACTAACCCGAATTTTTTATAAAAAAAAAGGTCTAGGTAACAAGGAAAAATCGTGGCCAAAAGTAAATAAAATAGTTATCTACAATATTAGGCAACGGTTCTCGAATTTTTTTTTGTAAATAACTAAGTTTTTCAACAAAATTACGCATATAACCAAACTCTCAACCTAATTACATAAATGACCATTTTTTCACTATTTTTATACATTGTCACCACTTGCATTGGCGACTTCCCTTTTTTTTGTAAGTTGAGGAGGTTTAAAACCCCCGCAAATCATATTTTTAGAGCAAGTCGCCACTTATAATCATCCTCATTCATAAGACCAAAACGACACAACCTATCTTTCGTAGGAAGGCGTTTGTGACATATCATCCATAATGCAAAGGTAGCTCTGGGCCTAGCAATGTTCCCACTGATTAAGTGAGGCCATGGCACATCTTGATTACAGTTGCTTCTAAGTTGTTTTTAGACCTCTCAAGTATTGTACTTACTTGTCATCAACATACGATTCCAGTCTTGAATTAAGTTCAGTTCATCTCTACAGTTGAGAATATTTTTCATTATCCATGAGCTATTAGATTTAGGATCCATAGTCATGATGTTTAGCCCCTTCACATAGTAAGCATGAATCCACTTGATCCATAAGTTGTCATGTTTCCTGCAGATGTTCCATAGGAGTTTATGATACAGGCCTGGTTCCACTCTTCAATAGCTATAACATTAAGGCCTCATTTCCTCATTGGTGCACAAATCTGTTGCTAGTTGATAGGAGATTTCCTCGAGATATTCTCACAGCCAATCTAAAGGTAGGTTCTACAAATGCTCTTAATCTTCCTCAACACAATATCTTCCTCAGCACAATTTTGGGTAGAGGGATGCATTGCATCCAATACCCTATTATGGAAAATAAAACACTATTGACGAGTTGCTTCCTCCCTGCAAAGCTGAGCAGGCGAGCACTCCACTGGTGAATTCTTAAGACACGTTTATCCACCAATAGGAGATAGGGTCCTATAGATAGTTTCCTACTAGATAGAGGGATTCCAAGATAAAGGAAGGGGATGAGCCTTTTTAAAATGCAGTGATCTCTTCTATTTCACTTTTGGTTGTTGGTCAACATTACCAAAGTATACCTTGCACTCGAGGGGATTGACTTTCAAGCCAGTGGAATTAGAGAATCTATTAAAAGCTTGCATTAAGAGTTAGACATATGTACTATCACCTTTGGAAAATAACAGCAGGTCATCTGCAAAGCAAAGGTTGATAATACTGAGCTTGTCACATCTTGAGTTAAAGTTGAAGTTAGGTTGTTCTTTAAGTTTATTGAGGACTCTTTGTAGGTACTCCATTATGATCACAAAGAGGAAAGGAGTGAGAGGGTCTCCCTGCCTCAATCCTCTTTTGGCTACTAAAAGTTGAGTAGATTCACCATTGACCATGTATCTATAAGATATTGTTCTAGCTGTAAGCATGACCCATCTGATATACTTGTGAGGAAAATTCAACTCCATGAGGACTTTCTCCAAGGCATTCCAGTTGACAGTGTCATAGGCTTTCTGTAGGTCCATTTGCAACATGCTTCTAGGGACTCCACCTTTAGTGCCATACCTTTTTATCAACTCGTATGCTAAAAGAATATGATCATGTATGTGTTGCCCAAGAATGAAGGCAACTTGGCTTTCATGTATGAAGTTGTTCAAGATTTTGCACAATCTATTAGTGAGGATCCTAGAGAAAGTCTTGAATATGATTGTGCAACATGAGATGGGTCTAATTCCTTAACCATCTCAGCGGAGCTAGTTTTAGGGATCAATGTCACTATGGTACAGTTCATAGCTTTGTAGAGCTTCTCTTATTCAAAAAAATATCTGGCTGCAGACATGACATCCATTTTGATGATGTTCCATGTTAACTTAAAGAATTTGGAGCTGAAACCATTAATTCCAGGGGAAGATATCTCACTAATACCTTTGAGGCTAAGGTATAACTCCTCTTCAGTGATGGGGGCCATGAGAGATTCTCTTTGCTCATGATTGAGCTGCTACCCAACTCTCATCGTAGTTACATCAATGGCTATCAGAATTTTATTTAAAATTAATTATGTTAGTAATAAAACATTACTAAAATGTGAGTATTTTATATATTTTTTAATATATATATATATATATATATATATATATATATATATATATATATATATATATATATATAAGTGAATAGAATATTATTTAGAATAGTGTTTTCTTTGTTTTAAAATGATGTATTATTTAGTTGTTATTTAATTAAAAATATAAGAAGTTGTACTAATGAGGGTATGAAATTAAAATTATTTCCTACAAAAAAATACATATAATTATTTCATACAAAAAATGCATATAATTGTTTATGTATTAAATCACATTTATTAAAAAAATATTACAATCTTATATTTATATGAAATATTTTTAAAAATCAATTGATTCTTATTAATATTTATTAAAAATATATTATTTTCTTTATTTGGTAAATAATTATTAGACTTCCCTTTTTTTTAGTATACCAGATTTCCTCTCTTTTTAAAAATGATATGCTTCTGTAAAAAAAAATGATATGTTTAAAATAATTTAAATCTATCTCTTTTTTTTAGTCTAAATTTACTTCACATCTATTAACAATATATAAAAGTTAAAGTACCTGAAATTACCAAGTTTACCCAAACTGGGTTTAACTTAAACTAATCTAATAATTAAGGGCAACTTAGTCTTTTTGTTAAATACTGAAACATGGTTGATTGTAATTCAAAATTTACTGACATGTCAAGATAATATTTTTTGTTGCTTTTTTAATACCTTTTTAATTTATTTTAATTACATCCATTATCCCACAAAATAATCAAGGTTTTGGGGCAAAAAAACACTCATTACTCTGCAGACCAATAAATATTAGCGTGAAAAATTGTTCCACACAGTTTTCAAAGACATGTACACAACTTCCCACACGTTTTTCAAATTTTTTGTCATTACCTAAGTTATTGCTATCATTATCCCAACTTTATTTATTCCAAACAATTACAAATGCAGTGTCACTAATAACAATTTTTCTTTCTCTCTCACGTCTCTCGTTTTCTTCTCCCTCTTTATGTTTTCCCTCATTCACTCTCTTCATCCCTCCGGATTTCGTTTTCCTCCATCATTTTCCTTTTTCCACAGATTTTGTTTGTTCAGACTGTTTCCTCCATAGAAGAAATGATATGCTTGAAAAGAAGGGTCTCAAATTCCCATTTTATTTAATGATTGGAATCACTGTTGTTGGTTTAATTTTTCAGATCTGAATAATAATGGTTTTAATTTTTGTTTTATGTTGCTTTCTCAAGTATTTTCTTTGACTCATTTGTTTTCAATAAAATGACAGAATCTATTTGTGAGAACAGGAAGATGAAGAAGGAAAAGTATGAAGTTTGAGAAAGCGTGTCTGAGGGGAAGGAAAGGAGGAGGACCAACGAAGAAAGCTATGACCAGATCCGTCAGATCCGAACTTCAATTTCCCGTCGGAAATATTGGTCGTTACTTTAAGAAAGGTGGATATGCTCAATATGTTGGTATCAATGCTCCTGTTTACTTAGCTATTGTTCTCGAATATCTTGATGTTGACGTAAACTCATAACTCTTTCATTCTTCTTTTTGAGTTGTAACTTCTGTTAGTTAGGGATTGAAGATTACCAGACCTCATTCACCAAGGAATCGAAGAGTTGAGATGACATGATTTGGCTTTGCATTTTTGCTTTCATATATTTTCTCCACAAAGTACTCTTCATTTAGGTTTTTCAAGCTGATACGGATTTAGTTTTTTTACTGGTGCAGGTCCAGTTTGAATGTGTATTTGGACTCATAAGCTCGACTTGTACTATCTACGTTTTTTCGGTGTAGATTCAATTACAGGCAGCGATGCAGGGCTGAAGTTTGCTTTGAATGGTTTAAAGTAATGTGTATGCCATGTTTTTACTCGACATGGTTTTGAATAAATTGAACTGAATGTGAGTATGGTTGAATTTGGTTTGATTTGATTTTGCATGTTGGAAGATAGTTGAAGGATCCAGTGAGTGTGAGAAGGTAGTTTTTCTCAAAACAATTTTCGTTTACTTTTCAATTAGTTGTTTATTTTATTTTGTTAGTTTTTGAAAATTTTGAAGGTATTTTTTTTAAAAGGTGTATATGTTAATATGTTTTGTTGGACTTTTGTTGGAATTTGAATGATGTTGTAGATATTATTACTTGAGGTTGTCAAATATGAAGTTATTGTCAAGGATAATGAATTGGTTGCAACTGAATACATTGATGATACATACAAGTTTTTCAAACTTTGTGTTTCAAACTTAGTGAAGTGATGCCCTGTTCTATCTCTTTTTGTTCTATGTTTTTTCTCTTACACAAATTGTGTGTTGATTTGAGTTCAAATTGTTTTGAACTTCAACACTGATTATCATTTCTAACTGCAGAGAAGAATTAAACATAAATTTATGTGAAGCGGATTCATAATAAAATAATTGTGTGGTAGATTTTCTCGATTTTGTCCTGATGATGGCATAGAAGTTGGGAACTCATACGAAGCAACAATACTTTCTCTGCAGTTCATCACTTCAAGTAAGTTAATCCATTTTAATAATATTACTACAAATTATTTTTATAATTTAGTTTTGAATTTTGTCTTGGTAGCAAATAAAAATCTTGCATGACATGGTTTTTGCAGTGAAAGATCTTTCAGAGCAAGCAACATTAAATTGTCTACAAGACTTCATTGGTTTTGGTTTTTGCAGTGAAAGATCGTTTAGAGCAAGAAACATTAAGGTTTTTGCAGTGAAAGATTTTTTAGAGCAAGCAACATTAAATTGTCTACAGGAATTATTAGCAGCTTCATTCTGTGAATCAGACGTGAATCAGACGTGACAATTAGAGTTTCAAATGCAGATTTGATAACATCAAATAAGGAGACTTTGGATTCCATATTGGAACTGCAAGATGTGTGTTGTGTTAAAACTTGAATGGCAAAAAAATTTATATTGAAATGTTTTAAAGTATATTGAAATGTATTGAAAATAAAAATGAATTAAACAAATTCATTTGGAATGTTTACAATTTTTTAGTTGGAATGTTTTCATTTATTTGCAATAAATTTAGTTTCTTTTATAGTAATAAGATACTATATATTTACGGTAATATATCAAGATAAAAAATAGTAGATTATCTTAAATGCCAATAAAAAACTTCAAAATTAATTTAAGTTTTTATCAAGACATAAATGTTATTTTAAAAGTTTTTTATCCATGATAATAGTTATAGAATAAACAAATCATACATATTTACATTTTTAAAAAACAATAATTTACTAAAATAAAGAAAAAAACGAGTAATGTGAAGAATATATTGATTTTCTATTTTCTACATAATATAAAATATTTATATGTTTTAGAATTATAATAAGAATATTGTTTACGGGTTAGACTATTTCTTTTTTGTTTTTATAAATTATACGGGCCTATAATTTAAAAGTTATAAAATAAATTTATTGAATTTAATTCAATTTATTGAACCATATAAATTAGATGAGTCGAAGATATTTCTTAATTTGATTGTTAAATTTGTCTCTATAATTAAATGAGAGAAAGTTTTAATTCCGGTTTGATATGGTATATCAAATTGTTATAATTGAAAAGATTCAATTTGGTTTTTGAAAAAACTTGTTTTTTCGTGAAACACTTATGCGTGAATGCTTCTGCAAAATAGTTCTTCAAAGTGCAAGTGTTGAATATTAAAAAAACAATAAACACAAAATTGTTTTATTTTTATGGTATTTTTTATTGATATAGAAATAATAATTTTAAAAAATATAATTAAAAATGATTTTTATGGATTTATTATTATAGACGGGAAAAATCATATCATACATAATATTAGGCCATAAAATTGTTCTTTTTAATTTTTTTTGTAATATCTACCTACCTTTTTAATCCTGATTTGTTTCTAAATTTCTAAATGCATTATAGTTAATAAATTTATATATTTTGTATTATAAAATTGAATTTTTGCAAGATATTTTTTGTCATATATATATATATATATATATATATATATATATATATATATATATATATATATATATATATATATATATATATATATATATATATATATATATATATATATATATATATGATCAAATTACACCAATATCTTACCCTTATTATTACACTCATTAATAACCTTTGATTTTATTTTAATCTAATGGTTAGAAATGTTTAATTAGTGACTCATGATTCTTACTTAAAATAGTTTTATTCTATTTTTGGTAATTAATAATTTTGATTTTATCAAATTATAATTTATTCTTTTTCTCATAAAATTAATAAAATCTCTACTAATTTTGTAACAATTAAATCAAATTCAATTTTGATATTAATAAATATTAAAAATCATAAAATAATAATAATAATAATAAGGCTTAATTGCAATTTTGGTCCCTCTATTATTCATTTTTTTGGATTTTGGTCCCTCTATTTTAAAATCAGGAATTTTAGTCCCTATATTTTAGTTTTTTGAAGATTTTGGTCCCCCTGCAAATTTGAAGGCAATTTTAAATGAAATGACGCTCACATTGATGATGTGTTAGTATTAGTTCAACAATGAAATGTTAAAAAAAATAATTTTATTTAAGATTTATGTTGAACATGTCATCAATGTGAGTTTCATTTCATTACAAATTGCTTTCGAATTTGCAAGGGGACCAAAATCCTCAAAAAACTAAAATAAAGGGACTAAAATTCCGAATTTTAAAATAGAGGGACTAAAACCCCAAAAAAAGAATAATAGGGGGATCAAAATTGCAATTAAGCCTAATAATAATAATTAAATAGAATATAGTTTTATATTATTATAAAAATTGTGATTTGTTTAAAATTGTTAGTAAGCATTATTTGACGAAAATACGTAAATTTTTAAGATTTATTAGTAACAAATAATATTTTTCATCTAATAATATTTACTAACAATTTTAACCAAATCACAGTTTTTATAATAATAATAATATAAAACTATATTCTGTTCACTTATTCTTATTAATATTTCTTAAAAATTTATGATTTTTAACATTTATTAATATCAAACTTATTTTTATATAAATTTTTTTAACTTTAAACAAAATTTACTATTTTTTATCTAAATAAATTTATATTTTATTTGCTTAAAATTCTATATATAATTGATATATTTTAAAATAAGAAAAAGTTTTTTTTTTTATTCTTGACTTTTTTTATGGAATATTTTTTTTATAAAATTGAAGTGCGATTTAATTGTTACAAAAATAGGAGAGATTTTATTTATTTTATGAGAAAAAGAATAAATTATAATTTGTTAAAATCAAAATTATTAATTATCAAAAATAGAATAAAACTATTTTAAGTAAGAATCATGAGTCATTAATTAAATATTTCTAGCCATTGGATTAAATTATAATCAAAGGTTATTAATGAGTGTAACAATAAGTGTAACATATTGGTGTAATTTGATCTCTCCTCTAAGTATTTTTAAACCCTCATATAAAAAAGTCCTTTCAAATATATATTAACATATATGGCATTTAATTAAAATGAATAAATTAGATAAAACATGACACATCAGCTTGATGACTTGGCATGGTGAAGGTTTTAATTGTGGCGTTTTCAAAATTGTAGGGTCATCCATGTGACTTTTTTTTTACAGGGGGTTTTTCGTAAAGGCCCTATATGGAAGGGGGATAAATAGCTATTAACCCTAAAAAATATATCATATTACGACAATCACATTCATCTTTTACGATTTCTACAGGTGAAGGCTTGATCCAAATGGATTTAAATTCCTAATCTTAGGATTAAGGATCAATTTGGGGATTGTTCAACTAGGTTCTAGATATTTGTTCAGGGGCCGAAAATGTACTACCATGAAGTATGATACTTCCTGCTCAAATTTGGATCCCACAAGGATAAGGACATGATGCGAACAAAAGGGCCTTGCACAATACAGAACATGCCTATGATACTACGGGATTTGAGTCTTGATTTCAATTTCAAGAGAGATATGATGTGCATTCTCCCGGTATGGGTTAAGCTACCACATCTTCCCATCCATTTGTGGGGAATCAAGAGTCTAGGGAAGATAGGAATTGCTCTTGGAAACCCTCTCTTCATATATGAATGTACTGCTCACAAGCTACGGGTTTCATATGCTCGAATTTTAGTGGAAATTGATGTCACACATAAACAAAGGGATAACATCACAATTACGGACAAAGAACGTAACAAAATAGAACAACCGGTGGAATATGAGTGGAAGCCCACTTTTTGTGAAATATGTCAAAAAGTGGGACATCAATGTCAACCTAAGGTCAAAAGGCAGTGGTAACCGAAGAAACATATCACCTTACCAGCAAAGGAACAAATAAAGGAAATAAAAGAGATTTAAATCAGAAACCCAACTGTGGAGATAAAGACACCAACATGGATATATGTAAAAAGCAGTGGGGCAAGTCGAGGTAAGCAAACTACTAGTGATAACACTGTCATTACATGTCAAAATTGATTCGCAGCCCTAAGGTTTGGAGAACCTGTAGGAGCATGTGACACAGGTACATGATAATCTCCTGGAACGTTAGTGGGATAAATAATACAGGTAAATATCTTGAGGTTAGCTCTCGCCTCAGAGAACTTAATTTCCCTAAAAAATTCATTCAATGGATTATGGAAATTGTTAGTACAGTATCTTATAAATATCAAGTGAATGGGGAGCATAAAGCTAGCGAGGTCTTAGGAAAGGGGACCCACTCCCCCCCTTTCTTTTTTTCATAGTCATGGAATATTTGAACAGGATTCTCCTGAAATTAACGACTCAACCTGACTTCAATTTCCAAACAAGGTGTGAAAAATTGGATCTCATCAACCTTTGTTTTGCTGATGACCTCTTGTTATTTACAAGAGGGGATAGTAAATCTATTTAGATGATAATTGAATGCTTCAATGAATTATCTTTCTCCATAGGTTTTAGAGTAAACCCCTGCAAAATGCAAAGCTTACTATGGGAATTTTGATAGTCAGACCGAACAGGAAATACAACAAATTACAACTTTTCATGAAGGGTCCCTTACCTTTATATACTTAGGAATCCCTATGACAAGTAGAAAATTATCAGTTGAGCAATGTTTAATCCTTGTTGAGAAAATGGTAGCACGGATAAGGCATTGGAGCTCCAAACTCCTAAGTTTTGCAGGAAGGCTACAGTAGATAAAGAGTGTAATTTTTGTAGTTACAAACTTTTGGATGCAATGCATCCCCTTTCCAAAGAGAGTTATCAAACAAATAGAAGTAGTCTGTAGATCATTCCTCTGGACTGACAATGACAAAATAACCAGGAAATCGCCTATTGCCTGTAAAAGAGTATGCTCACCTTGCAGATGGGAGGTTTGAATATCATATCGCTGGAAGATGTCATACCCCAATTTTTGACCTAAGATACCACCTCATATCATAGCATATGCATCATTTGCATCTCTAACAAATTGCATAGCTTGTGTTTGCTACTTGTGGCTCAGCAGGGTTTAATCAAGAAATCACTCATCAGTACAAGTAACAATCAATTAGGGTTTTGTTCTCCCTCCATCTCAAAAGAACTATCTTCATCAACAATCAACATTCGGTCCTCAGAGATTCATTTCAACAAGCTCAAAGGCACTGAATCAATCAGATTAGGGTTTTGACTGAAGATAGCATACTCCTGACTTTTGCTCAGGATTTGACCTAATGACTTGGGACATGACCTCAAGACCCCAAAGTGCATCATTTTGGCCTAATCCATTGGCTCAGAACATCTCCTATACAAGGATTGATCAACAGTGAAATTTCAAATCATCAGAATTAGGGTTTTGGAATTATCAGGGACTGAAATCAGGGATCACATTTGGGAAACCCTAAAAATCCCCAAGAAGCCAATCAAATATTTCAATCATCCTCAAATAATCCCTATGACAATATACAATGGAAATTACATCTCAATTCAAGATCCACAGTCAACAATTTCATCAGGTCGATAATTAGGGTTTTTGGCCTAATTCACTGAACAACTGACTTTTTAATCAGAACATGGTGCCACAACTCAAACCATGGCTCAATATTCTCTAATGCTTTAATGTGATCCATTCATACCATTCATTTGATGAGGATAGCCTGTTTCATTTGAAATCTCCAGAAACGCGATTCGTCTGAAAAAGTCAACTGTACAAGATCACCATTGACTTTTGGGGAATTTTGGTCAACCATGACTTTTGAAGTTTTGAATCATCAATATATGATATATGAAGTCATTTGATCAAGAAAAATCAAGAAAATCAATCAAGAATCAAAAAGTCAAAGGTTGACTTTTATACTTAGAAAAATTTTCTAAGTGTTTTTCAATGGTTTTTCCAAACTTTGGAAGGGAATAACTCAAAATTTCACCTACAAACTGAAAAAAACTTCCAACATGAAAGTTGTAGATTTTGATCCAATAAACAACTTTGACACATATAATTTTTTTTCATAAGATCAACCATTTAAGAGATATGGAGCTTCAAAGTTGGCATCTTTTGAAAAATGCACTTAAAATCTCACTTTCTTCAAAGTTCATGGCTCTTTTTCACCCACTTCCTTAAAGATCTTGAAGAAACTTTCAACTTGGGTTTTGAAGTGTGTAATATGAGCTTTCCAAAATGTCCAAGAGCATGAAAAAATATGGAGTGTAGCTATGATTTTGAATTTTGACATTAGTGAACTTTTCATTTGAAATTTCAAGTCATTTTGCCAAAGTTATGAACCATTTTGCCAAATGATCCAAGTAATGATGCATAGATGCAATGATTGAAGATATTTTCTGATTTGAAGATCAGAATGGAAGAGATAAGAAGCTTGGCAAAATAACCATAGTTAAGTCACTTTTAACCATTTGCATTTAATGTGAAAGATTCCATTTTATCTCTTAAGCCAAATCATCACTTCTTGATCAACTTGCAAGAGCTTTGCATTCAGAATCCTTGCCCTATAAATAGAGGTTCAAATTACTCTTCAAATCACACCAAAACCTCACAATCATAGGTTTTCTCTCTTCTTTCTTGATTTGCAAGTTTCATGAGTTTCAAAGAGGAAGAATTGCAATTTCCATCTCTTGCAATTTCTGAGCAAAGTGAGGGTTCTAACATCTCATAAACATCAAATGTGATGTGTTTGAACCATCCATACACCCCAAAAACACCAAGAACTTAGAATCACTACCTCACTTCTCAAATATGCATAACATAAGCCTTATCATGCCAATTTTCATCCAAGCTCAATTCTGTCCAATCTAACCATCCAAACACCATCCATATACTATATATGAACTATTCCAATCATCATCCCTGACCTGTAACTCCAAAATCACCAAGCTTGATCCTCACTTGAGCCCTACTGTAGATCGAGCATCACCAGCTGGTCCAGAGGTTTTCAGTTCATTCCAATCATCCAAACATGTTCCATAAGGTCCATTGAAGCTGTCCAGATCAAGAAACAACATCTGGAACCTCTCATTTGCAGAATTCGATTCTCAGTTTGGCCGTTTTTGAAGGTAAGCCTCATGAACTCCAAACTCATACATACATGCATCATAAATGAAAAATTGAATTGCTATCTTGTTTCTGCACTATCACTGATCAATAGCCCTCAATCAATTTCACAATTCATCAATCCTACACGATTCCATGTTCAAATTCGGAATTAGGGTTCTTAGTGTTCATCACAAAATTGATCACCTTAGAGCAAATATAAATGAATTATGAGGGCACCATCATGTTTCTCGTCCAAAATCGAGCAAGATAGACCATCTACTTGATCAAAACAATCCAGTTTTAGAGAAATTCAAAATCAAAATAGGGATGTGTTCTTGGCGCCATTTTTTTGTTCAGAGATTTCAAACACTTGTTTTTGAATATAATTAAATGAGCGTGTATCATAAACAAGCTGCGCGCGCAGCTCAGTTGGTTGTTGTTTTGAGTAGTGAACCTTAAGGCGTGGGTTCAAACCCTGGCAGGACCAAACCTTATTTTTTGACACTATTTTTCTTCATTTTCTTCACAACTTCATCATTTAATTTAACCAATCAAATCAACTTATTTTTTCTTCATTTTTTAAACACTTCTTATTTAATATACATATTTTGACAATATCAAAAAAAAATCACAAAAAAAGATTTATTTAATATGTTTTTAATTAGGTTTAAAATGATGCATTTTTAAGTGTTTTTAAATACTTTAAATATTTGTTTTTCATTTAATTTTCAAACCTAATCACTTGTAAATATTTTTGTGATCAAAACCTAAATCACTTAGGTCTTAATTAAGCATTAAAATTTGATTTAAACTTAATTAAGTTGACTTTTGTCAAATTCAAATCATTTTAAAACAAGCGATCACGATTCTTTTCAAAGACGATAAACCATTTCTTTTTGAAACTATTGATTAAATCTTTTTAATTGATCAATTGATTTTCAAAACGATGTGGGCCTCTCGAATATTAGAGAGTATAAGTCCCTTTCCCTTTTATTTGTACAGTTTTTCTTTGTACAGAAAACTTTTTCAAAACAAAAACTTTCAAACAATTTTTCAAACGACGCATCTTTTAACAAAACAATCAACCATGTTTTATAAAATAAAACATGGGCCTCCATGTAGGTATAAGTCCCAAGCCCTTTTGTAAATACCTGTTTACATAGCTTTGAATAAACTCAATGGGACTCTCCCCGAATATAAGTCCCGAGCCCCCGTGTTTACAAATGGATCATGCTTACAGGTATATTTCCTTCATAAACTCCATTATATACACACACTTTGTAACTGTTCATATTTGTTCATGTACTTGTTCATATTTGTTCGTACTTGTTCATACTTGTGATTGTGTTATATATGCTTGTTTAACTTAGTACAACACTAGGTTCCCCATAGCCTCCTATTGGGCTTCGTGCAAAGAATCTCCCTAGTTTAGGTTAGGACATAGAGTATGGTTTCCCGGTGAAATCGCTCTAAGAGCTCAAACCAACTATACCATGCCTCCCCTTGGGCTTTGTACAAACGAGTGACCCTCCCATAGCCTCCTCTTGGGCTTACAATGCAAGGACCCTCGATTGTCCCTCCCATAGCCTCCTCTTGGGCTTACAATGCAAGGACCCTCGGATAGCCTCCTCTTGGGCTTCGTACAAGGACCCACGGGCTTCTTATAAGCATCCCCAATATCCAAATCAAATACCCTAGGAGATTAGACATTTATCATCTCTATGATAGGAGTATCTCTTCTATATCATCACAAACAATCAATCAATCAAACTTTTTTGCCATAAGGCTGGCTAATCAATCAAACCGTTTTGCCACCATACTGGCTGATTAATCAAAGTTTTTGTCACAAGGCTGACTTCATTGAAACTTTTGCCACGAGGCTGGCTGATTAATCAAAACTTTTTGTCACAAGGCTGACTTCATTGAAAGTTTTTGCCACAAGGCTGGTTAAACAAACAAAAACATCTTTATCATTCTAAGCGCCATAAGTGGCATGGCCCAGGGCTTATAATGAAAAGATTTTCAAACAAAAACAAACAGATGTATGTGATGATATAGATTAGATACATCGAACATTTAGATGACATTTGTCTCTTTTCCTTTGCTTCCACTAGCATAAGTGGGAACTACGATTGCTCTGACTTTCTCAACATCCCTTTGAGAATACGTAGGCACAAGGTCATATCCTTGGCGAGCAAAACAAAACAAAAAAAACCATTCAAACCTTAGCACCCGTAGACCCCGAGCTACAGATGCTCTGATTCCCTCTAAGGGATATGTATGCAGAGGATCGCGATGATCTTTGCGAGCATAATCAAACAAACACCTTAGGTCCCACCTATTTCATAAGAACCTCCACCACAAAGGATGAAAAACAAAACAAAGAAACCTATAGAGTACTATAGATACGTTGGGTGCTAATACCTTCCCTTCGTATAACCAACCCTCTTACTTGGAATCTCTCCCCCACTTATGCATTGCTTTTAGTTTTGGGCTTTGCATCTGTTTTTTAGGTTATTGCAGCTTTTTTCCTTTTCCTCCTTTGTAAACAATAAAAAGTTTGGTCGGTACAAAAGAAAAATCATTTTTTTGAGCACTCGAGCCCAAAGAAGGCATCAGGTGTCTCATCCCGAAAAAAAGACAACGATTTTTCCCCGCGACAGAAAAATGGCGACTTCACTGGGGACGAAACTTTTTATTGTTTCCAAAGAAAGGGTTATTTTTATTTGTTTTGTTTTCATTTTATTCTTGTTACATGTGTGGTTCTTTGGTTCTGTTACTTATGTGGCTCTGTTACAAGTGATACATTATGGACAAATCCTAACCCGGATTAAGTACACATAAGAATTAGGTGGAGGGTATAGTCATGTATGGCATACAAGGAGTTCAGTCCTTAAAAAGTCAGCATGAGAATCCTTCCGCTCAGTGGAGGTTCCTTGTTGGTAGTATATGTTTAGCAAGTTCAGTTGCAAAGACATTATTGCTTTCATTGAACTGTAGAAGCTGAGTTGGCTGTAGAACCCCAACCCATCCTGGCCTTATTAGGTTGTGGTGCAGAAACTATTCAGGTGTAGACTTGGATTAGTTGTCATGCGGAGAACCACACTCAGACGAGTTTTTCTTGAGAATATTGCTGGCTCACAAGTTCAGTTGTGCAAGCCGGTAATATCCGAAAGAAAAATGTGGACTCTGACGTATCAGTAGAACATGTTTTGCAGGTGATAAACCCTAGTACTATCCCATGTTTGGTTCTCTGACCTCATGCTCGTGACGCTGGACCGTTGAATTTGTGTGTACCATGTTTGTGTTACCATGTTTGTAGAGTTATGTTTGAATTACCATGTTTGCGCTACCATGTTTGTCGCACCATGTTTGCTTTACCATGTTTGAATATGTGGCATCCATGCATCCATGCATTCATACATTCATTAAAAATCCATCTTTTCCCATAAAAACATGATTTTTCCAAAATTTTAGAGAATTTTTCCTTGCAAACATTATAGGATTAAGTGATGGAGTGGGTAAAAAGGCATACCAAGAAGTACGGTTTCAAAGCGCCTAATGTGGAAAGACTGAAAGAATTAGCATCTTTTGTACAAGATCCTTCCGATTTTAGGAAAAGCCATGGAAAGCTTTTGCCTATCTTGAACACTCATGTTGATGAAGGACTTCTCAAAACTCTAGTTCAGTTCTATGATCCCGTCTACCGGTGTTTCACCTTTCCAGACTATCAGTTGGTACCAACCTTGGAAGAATATGCCAATCTTTTGGGTATTCCTGTGTCTGACAAAATACCTTTCAATGGTTTGGAAGCCATTCCTAAGTCACCAGCCATTGCAGCAGGTATCCACTTGAAGAAATCTGAAATAGAAAGTAATTGGACTACCAAAGGAAACCTTCCGGGTTTGACTTCGCAGTTTCTAATAAAGAAAGCCTTTGATTTCATTGAAACTAGTAGCATGATAGCTTTTGAAGCTGTATTAGCCTTGCTCATTTATGGGTTAGTTCTATTTCCCAACATCAACGACTTTGTTGATATCAACGCCATAAAGATTTTTCTGATTGGAAATCCTGTTCCGACTTTGCTTGGTGATGTGTATTTCTCTATTCATCACAAAAATCGCCAAGGTGGTGGAATCATTGTATGTTGTGCACCTCTTTTGTACAAATGGATTGTTTCACACTTACCTAAGTCTCCTATTTTCACGGAAAACCGAGAAGGTTTGCATTGGCCTCGAAGACTTATGTCCCTTACTAATAATGATATTCATTGGTATACCTTGGCTCGCTGCGGTACAGAAACCATTGATAGTTGTGGAGAGTTCGCCAACGTACCCCTCATTGGTACACAAGGAGGAATTAACTATAATCCGGTCCTAGCCCGACGCCAACTCGGGTATGCAAATTCAGTTAAACCTGTTGGTCTCGCAGTGGAAAGTTACTTCTACCAAGAAGGGGAGGATCCTCAAGGGTTGAAAACAAGAATGGTAAGAGCCTGGTATGACGTCCGAAGAAAAGGAAAAGGTGAGATAAGGAACTGCATTGCTACGAACGCCTACACCAGCTGGGTGAAGAAAAGAGCAAAGGAGTTTCAAATGCCTTATGGTTATGAAAAACCCATGTTCCCTGTGGTATCTCAACTACCCAATGTTCCCATTAACACTGTGGAAGAGTACCAGGAGATTTTAGCCAAGATGAGGTTAGAAAAGGACTCTTGGGAAGAAAAGTTTCGTAAAACTGATGAGGAAAATAAAAAGTTGAAGAAAAGAGTGAAAGATCACGAAGAAACTCTCTATTATCAAGATGGATGGCTCATGAGCAAAGATGAGAAGATCCGTCGGAAAGACGCTGCAATCAGGAGATACATCAAAGAAAGCAAGAAAAATCTTGAAGCCTCGACAAGCAACGCTCCGATACCTGACAATTGGAAGAATGTTGTTGACAAGCTGAGGGCTGAAAAGGCCGAGTTGAAAGCTCACTATGGGAAAGAAATCATGAAGCTCAAGCTGCACAATGCATTTGGTTCTTCGTCTGATGAAGATGCTTAGGATTGTTTAGCTTTTTATTTATCATTTGCTTCTGTAAGGAGCTACGCTCCAATGTTGTAACATTTCCCATTTATTCAATAAAAGAATTGTTTGTGTTCAAATGTTTGCAAGGAAATAATCTTTAAAATATTTGGAAAAATCATAAATTTCTTTTTGCATACATACATTCTGCATATCGAGTCTGTTGTATAGAGTCTTATCTTTTGGATCTTTCTCCAATAGATCGTCAAGCTGTCGCGTCTCAAAGTTTCTCGACCGCGCTCGCAATCAGATCACAGATACAATACTCGTTCAAGCAGAAGAAGAGTAATGGAACACTCTGAACAAGAGAATATTGAGCTCCGTGGTACGGTGACCACCCTTCAGGAAAAGTTGGAAAGTCTCACTACTCTGGTTGACTCCTTGATGGCCGCACAGAATCAGCCGCCGCCACCCAACAGTCAAGCAACAGTAACATCTGAAGTCACTACTCCAGTTTCTACAGTTGCATTCAGCATTCCATCTTTCTCCATGCCAGAAGGTTGGGGCCCGCCTTTCAGCTTTGGTACAGGTTTCCGCCATAATTTCTCTGGGGTTCAAACAGCTACAACTGAAGCGCCTGCTACACAAGGTTCAGCATTTATTCCACATTCAGGGGTAACTTTTTCCCAAATCACTATGGCACTTTCTCAACCCACTATGACAGTTCCGACCCCTACGGTTCACACAGTTCCTTATGATGGCAATGAGATTTATCATGATCAAGGTGATAGCACAAATCAGCGTAATCTTGTGGAAGATCTCCAAGAACAGTTCAACAAGATTCAACTGGAAGTCAAAGCTATTCGTGGCAAAGATTTGTTTGGAAAGAATGCCCAGGAGCTATGTTTGGTTCCCAGTGTACAAATACCTGCTAAATTCAAGGTCCCTGACTTTGAGAAGTACAAAGGAAGTTCTTGTCCACAAAGCCATCTTGTGATGTATGCCAGAAAGATGTCTACTTATGCAGATAATCATCAGTTGCTTATCCATTACTTTCAAGACAGTTTGACTGGTGCCGCACTGAAGTGGTACACAGGTTTGGATAGCACCAATATTCGGACTTTCAATGACCTAGGTGAGGCCTTTGTCCGACAATACAAATACAACTCGGATATGGCTCCAGACAGAGATCAGCTCCGATCCATGGCTCAGAAAGATCATGAAGCTTTCAAAGAATATGCCCAACGATGGAGAGAAACTGCTGCTCAGATTAATCCACCGTTGAAAGAGAAAGAGATGACAAAGATCTTCTTGAATACTCTCAGTCCGTTTTATTATGAACGCATGATTGCTAGTGCTCCAAGTGATTTCACCGAAATGGTAAACATGGGGATGCGTCTAGAAGAAGGAGTCCGAACCGGACGTCTAACTAAAGAAGGTGGATCTTCAAGCGGAACCAAAAAGTTCGGAGGTGGTTTCCAAAAGAAGAAAGAACAAAGTGTTGACATGGTATCCCAAGGGAGGCCAAGAGGAAACATCAATCGTCAACAACAGGTTGCTGCCATTGCGCCAGTCGGTAATACAGCACCAAATCCGGGATTTACCCCGCAGTTTCAACAACAACAGCCTCGACAACAGGCTCAGCAGTTCAACAATAATCAGAATCGTGTGCAAAGAGCTCCACAGTTCGATCCGATTCCAATGACCTACACAGAATTGTACCCTGCGTTGGTTGAAAAAGGTCTCGTTCAAACTAGAGCACCACCACCAGTACCTGAGAAACTCCCATGGTGGTACAAAGCTGAGGTATCATGCCCTTATCATCAAGGAGCGCCTGGCCATGATCTTGAGCATTGCATAGCTTTGAAATATGAAGTTCAGAGGTTGGTTAGATCTAATCTCCTCTCATTCAGAAATTTGAATCCAAATGTGCAAGCAAATCCGCTGCCCAATCATGGAGGGCATGTTGTAAACATGGTGTATGGATGTCCTGGTCCATACCGAGTCTATAATATCAATTACTCAAGAGCCGATTTGGTACAAATGCACGCCACTCTCTGTCGAGGGCAGAATTTTCGCCAGCATCAGTATGGTTCCTGTAGCATATGTTGTGTAGATCCTCACGGATGTTCGATTGTGAGAAGAGATCTCCAAGTTCTGTTGGATAATGGTACTATTCAGATCTACAGAAATAGGGATGAAAATGAAGTTAGCATGATAGGATGTTATCCGCATGAGCTTTTAGTCTCAGATATCAACTCGGAAATGCCTAAAGTTAACGTCATCGTTCCTCATTTCAACATGCCCGAACGCATAGAAGTTACTTACAACAAGCCAAAGGTTCCTATTGCTCCTTTGATCATTTGTCTACCTGGACCTGTTCCTTATGACTCTGACAAGGCGGTTCCATACAACTACAATGCAACAATGATAAAGGATGGACAAGAAGTTCCTTTACCAACTCTTTCATCTGTCGTGAACATCGCTGATGTGAGTCGAGTAACAAGAAGTGGACGTGTGTATACTCCACTACAGCCTGTTGCTCCTGCAGCCGGACAAAATCCTGTCAATACACCAGTGGGGAATCCTGAGGAAACTCCTGTCAGTAATACAAACACTGATGTTGGCCAATCCAGTGGAACCAATGTCAATCCAGATTTTGATGAAATTTTGAAGCTTATCAAAAGGAGTGAATACAAGATTGTGGATCAGCTTATGCAGACTCCTTCAAAGATCTCAATACTTTCATTGCTTTTAAACTCAGAAGCCCACAGGGAAGCCCTGATGAAGGTCTTAGATCAAGCTTTTGTGGACCATGATGTGACTGTTGATCACTTTGATGGGATAATAGCCAACATAACAGCTTGTAACAATTTAAGCTTCTGTGATGAAGAACTCCCCGAGGAGGGTAAAAATCACAATCTTGCTTTGCACATTTCTATGAACTGTCAGTCAGACTCTTTGTCCAATGTGTTGGTAGACACCGGATCTTCCTTGAATGTTATGCCAAAGACGACCCTTGCTCGTTTGTCTTACCAAGGAATGCCTATGAAGTTCAGTGGTGTAGTAGTCAAAGCATTTGATGGATCGCGAAAATCAGTTATCGGCGAAGTCAACCTTCCCATGACAATTGGTCTCCATACATTTCAAATCACCTTCCAGGTCATGGACATTCAAGCTGCTTATAGCTGTCTGTTAGGACGACCATGGATCCATGAAGCAGGGGCAGTAACTTCTACACTCCATCAAAAGTTAAAGTTTGTAACAAATGGAAAATTGGTAACAATAAGTGGAGAACAAGCCTTGATGGTGAGCCATTTATCCAATTTCTCTTTCATCAGTGCTGATGATGTGGAAGGAACTCCGTTCCAAGGTCTCTCTTTAGAAGACGAATCTTCCAAAAAGAAAGCATCGATCTCTTCTTACAAAGAGGCAGTAAAAGTAGTGAAAGATGGAACTACCACTGGCTGGGGGCAAGTTGTGATCCCTACCAAGAATGAAACTAGAGCAGGTCTCGGATGTTCACCAACATTCTCAAACTGCACCAAGAAGGATGAAACCCTTCGTCCGATCAAAGAAACGTTCCATAGTGGAGGGTTCCTTAACCCAATTCCTCAAGAGGTTAATGTTCTTATCGAAGAATGCATCGAAGAAGATCTACCTGATCCTGAAGAAGAATGGAAATGTTATCTCAATGACTCGGGATACATATCTCAGGAAGAACCATATCCTCCGTCACTGAAATCCAAAGGCAATGAAACTGAGCCTATTCCTGCAGAAATATGGGATACCTTGGGACAACCAAGTGGCAAATTTGATTATATGGTGAAATATACTGCACCTGAAAGTTCAAAGATTGCGATTGAAGACATCCAACCAACTGGATGGGGAGATCCCTTTGAATATAACAGTCAACCAGAAGAGGCTTATCAGCCCTGTCAATTTTCTCAGCAGCCTGAAATTACTGAAGATTTCGGATTCAATGCATCTGCCAAGGTTTATAATCCTGAAGATGGTTATTATCACATAAATGCCATTTTTGAAGATGAAGGGGAAGATGGTCCCGCAACTGACTCAGAAAGTGTCGCTGACAATGAGTCTCTTCATCCTGGAGACTGGGAAATACATCCTGAAAATTCTGAAGATTGTGACTCATCTTATGCTCTTCAAGAAGTAGGAGAAGACCGTTTCAACTCTACAAAGAACAAGGTTGACAAACCAGGACCTTCAAATCCTGCTCGACCAGCGGTCAATGTCAATACTGAAGATAATTCTGAGGAGAATTTTCCTGAATACATAATACACAGAGGAGTTCGTTGCTACTGGAAAGCTGTTGACGTTCCGAATGTTGTTCGCCGCTCAAAGTAATCACCTCGCTGTTATTTTGACCTCCTGCCTTGCCCAAAGCAGAGAGATGTTTTATAGGGCTTTGCTTTTAAATGTTCTGCCCAAATAACTTTGTGTATAGGGCTCTGTTTTAAAAGTTTCCCTCTTTGTCCTGCCCAAGACAAACGAGTTTGTGTTTAGGGCTTTGTTTCAAAAATGAATCATAAATAAAGTGTCATTTTGAATTTCCTACATTATATGTTTTATTTTTGCTTTTTTTCTGGAAATGGTAATCCTAAAAAACCAAAAAAAAAACTTTCTCAAAAAAATCTGCATACACTCTTGCATTCATAAATTTTCTGAAATAAATATAAATCACATGTGCAGATTTACTATTGATAAACCCATTGAATGCAATAACCCTATGCCCTCTCCCAACTTTGAGTTTCCTGTGTTCGAAGCCGAAGAAGAGGAAGAAGAGGAGATCCCGGACGAGATCTCTCGATTACTTAAGCACGAGGAAAGAGCCATTCTGCCTCACAAAGAGCCTTTAGAAAAGATCAACTTGGGTTCTGAAGAAGACAAAAAAGAAGTGACCATTGGATCGCTGCTTGATGCTGATATCAAGAGTAAGTTGACAGACCTTCTCAAAGAATATGTTGACGTGTTTGCCTGGTCCTACCAAGACATGCCTGGGTTGGATACCAATATTGTTCAGCATTACTTGCCATTGAAGCCAGAATGTTCGCCGGTTAAGCAGAAATTGCGAAGGACTCACCCTGATATGGCTAATAAGATCAAAGTGGAAGTTCAAAAACAGCTCGATGCAGGTTTTCTAGTCACCTCAGAATATCCTCAATGGTTGGCCAACATAGTGCCACTTCCGAAGAAAGATGGTAAAGTCAGAATGTGTGTTGACTACCGTGACTTGAACAAAGCCAGTCCAAAAGATGACTTTCCATTACCACATATTGACATGTTGGTTGATAACACCGCTAAATTCAACGTCTTTTCCTTCATGGACGGGTTCTCCGGTTATAATCAGATCAAGATGGCTCCTGAAGACATGGAGAAGACATCTTTCATCACCCCATGGGGTACATTTTGCTACAAAGTGATGCCATTTGGATTAAAAAATGCAGGCGCAACTTACCAAAGGGCGATGACTACTCTCTTTCATGACATGATGCATAAAGAAATTGAAGTTTATGTGGACGACATGATAGCCAAGTCCAGCACAGAAGAAGAACACATTGAATACCTTTTGAAGTTGTTTCAACGACTAAGGAAATATCAGCTTCGCTTGAATCCTAACAAATGTACTTTTGGGGTTAGATCTAGAAAACTCTTGGGTTTCATTGTCAGCCAAAGAGGAATTGAAGTAGATCCCGACAAAGTCAGAGCTATTCAAGAGATGCCTGCACCAAAAACTGAAAAGCAAGTAAGAGGATTTCTCGGACGATTGAACTATATCTCCAGGTTTATCTCTCAAATGACTGCTACTTGTGGGCCAATTTTCAAGCTTCTCCGCAAAGATCAAGGGGTTGTATGGACTGAAGATTGCCAGAAAGCGTTCGACAGCATCAAGGAATACCTGTTAGAACCACCAATATTGATTCCTCCAGTTGAAGGAAGACCACTAATCATGTACCTTACCGTGTTGGAAGAATCCATGGGTTGTATGCTTGGACAGCAAGATGAAACTGGTAAGAAGGAGCATGCCATCTATTACTTGAGTAAGAAATTCACAGACTGTGAGTCTCGTTACTCCATGCTCGAAAAAACATGTTGTGCTTTGGCTTGGGCTTCAAAACGTCTCCGCCAGTACATGATCAACAATACTACTTGGTTAATCTCCAAAATGGATCCGATCAAGTATGTCTTTGAAAAGCCTGCATTAACAGGAAGGATTGCCCGATGGCAAATGCTGTTATCTGAATATGACATTGAATACCGTGCTCAAAAAGCGGTTAAAGGAAGCATTCTCGCTGATCATTTGGCGCATCAACCAATTAATGAATATCAATCTCTCAAGTTTGACTTTCCTGACGAAGATGTCTTGTACTTAAAGATGAAAGATTGTGACGAACCGTTACCTGAAGAAGGTCCTGATCCTGGATCAAGATGGGGCCTAATTTTCGATGGAGCAGTAAACGCTTTTGGCAATGGAATTGGGGCAATCATCATCACTCCCAAGGGTACTCATATCCCGTTCTCCGCCAGATTACTATTTGATTGCACCAACAACATCGCAGAATATGAAGCTTGTATCATGGGTCTCGAAGAAGCCATTGACTTAAGGATCAAGATCCTAGACATATATGGAGATTCAGCCCTCGTGATCAACCAAATCAAAGACAAGTGGGAAACTTACCACCCTGGCTTGATTCCTTACAGAGACTATGCAAGACGTCTTTTGACTTTTTTCAACAAAGTTGAATTGCATCATATACCTCGAGATCAGAATCGAATGGCAGACGCCTTGGCTACTCTATCTTCCATGTTCAAAGTCAATCATTGGAATGATATGCCTACAGTCAGAATTGCACGCCTTGAAAGGCCCGCCTATGTGTTTGCAACTGAAGCAGTCATCGATGATAAACCGTGGTTCCACGACATCAAGCGCTTCCTTCAAACTCAAGAGTACCCGCTTGGGGCATCAAACAAAGATAAGAAAACTCTAAGGAGGCTTTCTGGCAGTTTCTTCCTGAATGAAGATGTGCTATACAAAAGAAACTTCGACATGGTTTTGCTCAGATGCGTGGACAGACACGAAGCAGACATGTTAATGCATGAAGTGCATGAAGGGTCCTTTGGAACTCATTCAAATGGGCATGCAATTTCCAAAAGGATCTTAAGAGCAGGATACTATTGGTTGACAATGGAATCAGACTGTTATAAACACGTGAAGAGATGTCACAAGTGCCAGATCTATGCAGATAAGATCCATGTGCCACCGACTCTACTCAACGTTCTATCATCTCCGTGGCCTTTTTCCATGTGGGGTATCGACATGATTGGAATGATTGAACCAAAAGCTTCAAACGGTCATCGTTTCATCTTAGTGGCAATTGATTACTTCACCAAATGGGTCGAAGCAGCATCTTACGCCAACGTTACAAGACAAGTGGTTGTGAGGTTTATCAAGAATAACATCATTTGCCGATATGGTGTTCCCAGCAAGATCATTACTGATAATGGTTCAAACTTGAACAACAAGATGATGAAAGAATTATGTGAGGAATTCAAGATTGAGCATCATAACTCTTCTCCTTATAGACCAAAAATGAACGGCGCCGTTGAAGCTGCCAACAAGAACATTAAGAAGATTGTCCAGAAAATGGTCGTCACTTACAAAGACTGGCACGAAATGCTGCCATTTGCTTTACATGGGTACCGTACTTCAGTGCGTACTTCAACAGGGGCAACTCCCTTTTCTCTAGTATACGGCATGGAAGCTGTGCTCCCCGTAGAAGTTGAAATACCATCAATGAGAGTCCTCATGGAAACTAAGTTATCAGAGGCTGAATGGTGTCAAAGCAGATACGATCAGTTGAACTTAATCGAAGAAAAACGTATGACTGCTCTATGCCATGGACAGTTGTACCAAGCAAGGATGAAACAAGCTTTCAACAAAAAGGTTCGACCTCGTGAATTTCAAGAAGGCGACCTCGTGCTTAAAAAGATCTTGTCTTTTCAACCAGATTCTAGGGGCAAATGGTCTCCTAATTACGAAGGCCCGTATGTTGTCAAAAGAACATTTTCTGGCGGCGCCATGACTCTTGCAACCATGGATGGTGATGAACTCCCACATCCTGTGAATGCTGATGCAGTCAAGAAATACTTTGTCTAAAAAAGAACAAAAGAACAGCTCGGTAAGTCGAAAACCCGCAAAGGGCGACTTAGGCAAAAATGAGCGTCTCGGTGGACTGAAAACCTGAAAGGGCGGTCCAGGCAAAAATTAGAGACAATAAACAGAAAAAATTCATCCTGGTAGATTGAAAACCTGAAAGGGCAATCTAGGCAAAAATTAAGGAATAATGACAAAGTAACTGCATCAGTCCATACTTCGTCACCTGAGGAGTCTTTTCCATCAAAGGATCTTCGATCAAATCATCGTCAATCTGAAGCAACAAGCACAGTTGGAACTCAAAGTTGTTAGGGGGAATAGTGGTTATTGCTTTCAATGTAGCCTTTTCCGCATAATTACCATTTCCAACTTTTGTAAATACTCTATGGAATCACGCCTTTAGCTGATTACCATCCTATTAAATAAATTTGAGCCTTGTGCCCACTTGTTTGCAATCTCTAATTTCTTTTAGCTTGCAAAATGACGCTTTAATTGTGTTATTCACTTTTGAGAAAAAGAAAAAAAAAAGTTTTAAATGAATTTACTTTCCTCTTTCAAAATAAAAGCGAAATTTTCCTTTGAGTTGTGAACAACAGAAGGAACATCAACAGCTATCTCCATAGGACGAATCAAGGATTATGATAGGAAAAGTTCTTCTATCCCCAGTGAAGAAGGTCTTTTATCCCCAGTGACGAAGATTTTCCATCTCCAGTGAAGAGGTTCTTCCATCTCAATAAGAAAAGATGCTTATCTTCCCCAGGGAAGTTTAAAGCATGCAGCACCATTCATCACCCGTGTTATCTACACCGTGTTGAAGAACATTTGCCAAGTATCTGGTTGTATTGCGGCATCGGTCCCTCTCCAGTATATACTTCTTTGTCTGTCAGTATTGTTAGCATGCAAGCGACATTCATGACATTCATCATTCATACATATTTGCATCATTTATGCATCATTGCATTTTTCGAATGTCTGCCTAAAATCACTTGTTCAGGATATATCTATCCCAAAAAAAGAGAAAAAAGTAAAAAAAGAGAAAAAAGAAAAAAGAAACAGGTATGGGCGTGTCATCTCTCCAGTAGGTTGTCACCCATAAGCAGAAAGAACATTTTCTTTCTCCAGTTCCCCACTGAGATCATTCCTCGTGGAAGAAGGTTGCTTTAGCTTCTCCTCTCAAAACAAAGGAGAAAATCCCCGTTGAGTTCATTCCTCACGGGTACAAAGTCTTGTTTGACTGTCTCTTTCCAATTCATTCATGGATAGAACCCCGTCTTTACCAGAGACTCAAATTCCGATTCCCCAAACAGAGTCGTGAAAAATAGAACAATAAGCAAAAGCCTCATCATCTGAGCAGCTTATGTCTCTTCCAAAAGATTTTTCCTCTCTAGGAAATCAATCATGAAGACCATTTGACAATCAGGGCCTTATTACTGTTCACAAGGCTGAATAACCAGTAATTTCCCTAACAAAGTCTCCAGGATCATTTTATCACTCGGCTGATAATTGATCATGTCTTCATAACCACTATCACAAGGCTGGTAGTCGGTACCCTTTTGTTCTGGTTATATTATTAAACATGTCTATCACCATGCTGATAGTCGATAATATTAACCGAACCTTTGAAACTCTTTTTACCATGTCAAGTATATCACAATGCTGGTAGTCGGTAATATAGTTTCATACCTTTCACCTTCGCATTATTAAACAAGTCTATCCCCATGCTGATAGTCGATAATGTCGATAGGTAAGCTTTTTCTTACAAAGCTATCATTCCCCGGTGAAGCATACACTTGCTTTCCCGAACAGAAAAAATGGATTCTCTTCCTAAAACGGATTGAGACATCCTTCCAGATCTCTTCTCCCCAGTGGAGTCATTTTTTGATATCCCTCGGTAAAGATATCCTTGCATCATTCGCAATTTTGGTATCTTAGGTCCAAAATTTGCGTCTTCTGATATTTAAGTCTCTTCCACCCTATCAAAACGAAGATTTTCAATCTTCATGTCTCAGGTTGAAGAAACTTAAATAGGGGCATCTGTCATACCCTAATTTTTGACCTAAGATACCACCTCATATCATAGCATATGCATCATTTGCATCTCTAACAAATTGCATAGCTTGTGTTTGCTACTTGTGGCTCAGCAGGGTTTAATCAAGAAATCACTCATCAGTACAAGTAACAATCAATTAGGGTTTTGTTCTCCCTCCATCTCAAAAGAACTATCTTCATCAACAATCAACATTCGGTCCTCAGAGATTCATTTCAACAAGCTCAAAGGCACTGAATCAATCAGATTAGGGTTTTGACTGAAGATAGCATACTCCTGACTTTTGCTCAGGATTTGACCTAATGAATTGGGACATGACCTCAAGACCCCAAAGTGCATCATTTTGACCTAATCCATTGGCTCAGAACATCTCCTATACAAGGATTGATCAACAGTGAAATTTCAAATCATCAGAATTAGGGTTTTGGAATTATCAGGGACTGAAATCAGGGATCACATTTGGGAAACCCTAAAAATCCCCAGGAAGCCAATCAAAGATTTCAATCATCCTCAAATAATCCCTATGACAATATACAATGGAAATTACATCTCAATTCAAGATCCACAGTCAACAATTTCATCAGGTCGACAATTAGGGTTTTTGGCCTAATTCACTGAACAACTGACTTTTTAATCAGAACATGGTGCCACAACTCAAACCATGGCTCAATATCCTCTAATGCTTCAATGTGATCCATTCATACCATTCATTTGATGAGGATAGCCTGTTTCATTTGAAATCTCCAGAAACGCGATTCGTCCGAAAAAGTCAACTATACAAGATCACCATTGACTTTTGGGGAATTTTGGTCAACCATGACTTTTGAAGTTTTGAATCATCAATATATGATATATGAAGTCATTTGATCAAGAAAAATCAAGAAAATCAATCAAGAATCAAAAAGTCAAAGGTTGACTTTTATACTTAGAAAAATTTTCTAAGTGTTTTTCAATGGTTTTTCCAAACTTTGGAAGGGAATAACTCAAAATTTCACCTACAAACTGAAAAAAACTTCCAACATGAAAGTTGTAGATTTTGATCCAATAAACAACTTTGACACATATAATTTTTTTTCATAAGATCAACCATTTAAGAGATATGGAGCTTCAAAGTTGGCATCTTTTGAAAAATGCACTTAAAATCTCACTTTCTTCAAAGTTCATGGCTCTTTTTCACCCACTTCCTTAAAGATCTTGAAGAAACTTTCAACTTGGGTTTTGAAGTGTGTAATATGAGCTTTCCAAAATGTCCAAGAGCATGAAAAAATATGGAGTGTAGCTATGATTTTGAATTTTGACATTAGTGATCTTTTCATTTGAAATTTCAAGTCATTTTGCCAAAGTTATGAACCATTTTGCCAAATGATCCAAGTAATGATGCATAGATGCAATGATTGAAGATATTTTCTGATTTGAAGATCAGAATGGAAGAGATAAGAAGCTTGGCAAAATAACCATAGTTAAGTCACTTTTAACCATTTGCATTTAATGTGAAAGATTCCATTTTATCTCTTAAGCCAAATCATCACTTCTTGATCAACTTGCAAGAGCTTTGCATTCAGAATCCTTGCCCTATAAATAGAGGTTCAAATTAATCTTCAAATCACACCAAAACCTCACAATCATAGGTTTTCTCTCTTCTTTCTTGATTTGCAAGTTTCATGAGTTTCAAAGAGGAAGAATTGCAATTTCCATCTCTTGCAATTTCTGAGCAAAGTGAGGGTTCTAACATCTCATAAACATCAAATGTGATGTGTTTGAACCATCCATACACCCCAAAAACACCAAGAACTTAGAATCACTACCTCACTTCTCAAATATGCATAACATAAGCCTTATCATGCCAATTTTCATCCAAGCTCAATTCTGTCCAATCTAACCATCCAAACACCATCCATATACTATATATGAACTATTCCAATCATCATCCCTGACCTGTAACTCCAAAATCACCAAGCTTGATCCTCACTTGAGCCCTACTGCAGATCGAGCATCACCAGCTGGTCCAGAGGTTTTCAGTTCATTCCAATCATCCAAACATGTTCCATAAGGTCCATTGAAGCTGTCCAGATCAAGAAACAACATCTGGAACCTCTCATTTGCAGAATTCGATTCTCAGTTTGGCCGTTTTTGAAGGTAAGCCTCATGAACTCCAAACTCATACATACATGCATCATAAATGAAAAATTGAATTGCTATCTTGTTTCTGCACTATCACTGATCAATAGCCCTCAATCAATTTCACAATTCATCAATCCTACACGATTCCATGTTCAAATTCGGAATTAGGGTTCTTAGTGTTCATCACAAAATTGATCACCTTAGAGCAAATATAAATGAATTATGAGGGCACCATCATGTTTCTCGTCCAAAATCGAGCAAGATAGACCATCTACTTGATCAAAACAATCCAGTTTTAGAGAAATTCAAAATCAAAATAGGGATGTGTTCTTGGCGCCATTTTTTTGTTCAGAGATTTCAAACACATCATCTGTCGCTACGGCGTTCCTAGCAAGATAATCACTGACAATGGGTCAAATTTGAATAACAAAATGATGAAGGAGCTTTGTGAAGAATTCAAGATTGAGCATCACAATTCATCTCCTTACAGACCAAAGATGAATGGAGCTGTAGAAGCAGCTAACAAAAACATCAAGAAAATCATTCAGAAGATGGTCATCACTTACAAAGATTGGCATGAAATGCTCCCGTATGCTCTTCATGGTTATCGTACATCAGTACGTACTTCGACTGGAGCAACTCCTTTCTCCCTTGTATATGGCATGGAGGCAGTCCTACCTATAGAGGTTGAGATTCCATCAATGAGAGTCTTGATGGAAGCAAAATTAACAGAAGCCGAGTGGTGTCAAAGCAGATTCGATGAATTGAACTTAATCGAAGAAAAGCGCATGACAGCTTTATGCCACGGACAGCTATATCAACAAAGAATGAAGAAAGCTTTCGACAAAAAGGTTCGACCTCGCACAATCAAAGAAGGCGACCTTGTACTCAAAAAGATTCAATCTTTTCTCACATATTCGAGAGGGAAATGGACTCCCAATTATGACGGCCCCTACGTGGTCAAGAGAGCTTTCTCAGGAGGAGCCTTAATACTCACGACTATGGATGGAGAAGAATTCACCCGTCCTGTGAACGTCGACGCAGTCAAGAAATACTTTGCCTAAATAAATTAAAAGAACAGCTCGCTAAGTTGAAAACTCGCAAAGAGCAGCTTAGGCAAAAAAGAGCGTCTCGGTGAATCGAAAACCCGAAAGGGCGATTCAGGCAAAAATTAGAGACATAAAAAAAAATATTAATCAATCCCGGTAGACTTAAAACCCGAAAGGGGTAGTTTACGCAAAAGTTAGGGATATATGGCAAGTAACTGTGTTCAGGACAAACTTGATCATTCAAAATCCATAGCGGAGTATTCATCATCAGCAGGTCATCTTCTACGAAGCACGAATACAGCGCAACTCGGAGTGGAAGGGAAAGATAACGGTCGTCACGTTTCATCGTAGCCCTTTTCCCGAAAATTACCAATTTCCAACTTTGTAAATACTCCATGGAATCAAGCATTTGGCTGATTACCATTCCATATATAATAATTTGAGCCTTGTTCTTTTTCTTTGCAAATCTAGTCTTTTTCAGTTTCTTGAAATGCATTTTAAGTTTAAACAGTCATTTTCTTGAAACAAATGTTTTCATAAAATAAAAATGAATTTACTTGCAAAAATAAAAGGTGAAATTTCTTTCTAAGGTTTACAAACAATAGGAAGAATGCAAACAGTTGCTCCGAGAACGGTTGAGACTCCGGGAACCAAGATTTCCCCATGAGGTCGCTTTGCGAACATCTCCCGATGACGGATCTTCACTTCAATTCATATTACTTACTTCGGACAGCGGACAACTGATAGCCAGATATTCCCAACAGAGTTCGAACTACAAGAAGAGGACATCTTCTGATCCACAAGAATTCAAGTCGTATCTTAGGATTTTACATCCGCGACAATTCCATTCACATTCACTTTACATTTTATCATTGTCATAATATTCATGCATACATTACATCATAATTGCATAGCCGAATCAGGCTTTGATCCTGTGAATGCCTAAGTCATTTAGGCATGAACTCAAGTTTCCCCTGCAAGTTCCGGAGAAACTTTTTCCTTCGAAACAACAGTTCATACACAAGGATCTCACCAAGCAAGTCAACAAATGGTAGTCTCCCTCAAGGAGATAGTTTGTTCACTTTTGGAATTCCTCAGCCGAGATTCTCCTGCAGAGCGACATTCGACAGTCTTCTTCAGATAAGATAGTCTGCTTCACATTTTTGAATTCCCTACAGGTTTGGTATTTCCCCAGCAAGGTCGAGAAATGCCACTTCTTGTCAAAGAAAAATTCAGAATCTCCCAGCAGATCGACAAATGATTCCCCAGCGGAGTCAGCGAATGATAGTCTTCGTCCAGAAGATAGTTCAGATTCCCCAACAAAGTCGGCAAATGGCAGTCTCTTTCAGCAGAAGACAGTTTGCTCACTTTCTATCACAACAAAGTCAGCAAATGGCAGTCTCTTTCAGCAGAAGACAGTTTGCTCACTTTCTTTCATGACAGGGTCGACAAATGGCAGTCTCTCCCAGTAGAAGACAGTTTGCTCCCCTAGCAATTGGCAAATGGTAGTCTTTCCCCAAGGAAAGACAGTTTGTCTGTTAAATACTCAAGAGATCGACAAATGGCAGTTTCTTCAAACAGTTTGTCTGTTTCTGGGATGTTTAACTCCCCACAGAGTCGATGAATGGCAGTGTTCCTCTTAGGAAAACAGTTCGTTGATTCCCCAGGCATCAGTCGACGAATGGCCGTTTTCACCCCGAAAACAGTTCGTCCGCCTTCAAACAAAGTCATTAGCCCCTCAAAAGATCATGAGGCCATATGACATTCTTTCAAAGACGTCAAGTCAAAAGGGAAGATGGTGAAGTTTCTTTACAGCCGTCAAATGGCATCTTATCTCCAAGCGATGGTAAGAAGTTTGACGAGGAAACAAACCTTTGAAGTTTCTTTACAGCCGTCAAATGGCATCTTACCTCCAAGCGATGGTAAGAAGTTTGACGAGGAAACAAACCTTTGAAGTTTCTTTACAGCCGTCAAATGGCATCTTACCTCCAAGCGATGGTAAGAAGTTTGACGAGGAAACAAACCTTTGAAGTTTCTTTACAGCCGTCAAATGGCATCTTATCTCCAAGCGCTGATAAGAAGTTTGACGAGGAAACAAACCTTTGAAGTTTCTCTACTACCATCAAATGGCGTCTCATCTCCAAGTGCTGATGAGAAGTTTGATGAGGAAACAAACCTTTGGAAATTTTCTCTTTATCTGAGATATTGTCCAAACACAACTAAGACCAGTTTCGAGATTTGGACATCCGAAACAAAGGGGAGGTTGTTTACCTTTTTCTAAGAATCAACACTTAGTTAAAGAAGATGGATTGCGCATCCTACATTGCCATCCATTCGCCAGAATCCACATCAAGTATTTCTGCAGGAGTTTGTCTCCTCATCCCCCGCCAAGTGCGACAACGGGATCAAATCATGCAAAGATTTTATCATCTCAGGAGCGCCCAAAAATTCGGGCATTCTTTGATATTTAAGTCTCTTTTACGCAGGAGAAATCGAGATCTCAATCTCTCTCCCTCCAGATAAAAGAAACTTAAATAGGGGCATCTGTCATACCCTAATTTTTGACCCCCCTGAGATGACATATCTTCAGGATTTTCATCAAGTCAAAGTAAGTACCCAGGGCAATCTGGTATCTAATCGAGGATGCTCAGAGACAAGAAAACTCAGGCAAAGGATCAATCAATAGAGGGATTAGTCTCTAATACAATCATAAGACTCAAAAGCCTCATTATTACACCTATGATTGATTGAGACCCCCAGTCATCTAAGTACAGGATTACTCAGATCAACAGACTAGGGTTTGGAGCCTATCAAGGACTAAAATCAGGGATCACCTTTGGGAAACCCTAAAAAGCCCCAGGAAACCATTCAAAGACATTAATCATCTTCAAATAACTCATATGACAAGATCCACTGGACATTACACCTCAATTCAAAGTCTACACTCATCATTGTCCTCTGGTCGACAATTAGGGTTTTTGACCTAATTCACCAAGATAGTTGACTTTTAATCAGGGCATGGATCCAAAACTCAAAACATGATTCAAAAATCTCTACTACCTCAATATAATCCATTTACATCATTCATTTGAGGAGAAGATCTTGATTCTACACAAAAGTCCAAAATCTCACTTTGTCAGGAAAAGTCAACTGTGTGGGATCATCATTGACTTTTAAGGTTTTTTGTCAAAAAATGACTTTCAAAGATCAATATCATCAATATATGGATGTCAAAGTCATTTGACCAAAGAAATTCAAAGAAATTCATCAAGGAACAAAAAGTCGGGAATTAGGGTTTTTGAAGGCATGGTGAGAACTCAAAATTTCACCTACACAACTCAAAAAACTTCCAACATGAAAGTTGTAGATCTTGCAAAATAAAACAACATCTTACAAAGGAACTTTTTTCAAAAGATCAACCATTTATGAAGTTTTGGAAATTTTGAAGTTTAGGTCATAAACACTTAGAAATTTTTCTAAGTGTTTTAACCTAGTTTTCATCCAACTTTGGGCTCATTTTTCACAAATTTCCCAAATGATTCTGAAGAAGACATAAACTAATGATTTGAAGTAGATGTTTAGGGCTTTCCAAATTGTGTTCAACCTTCTCCAAATTCAATTTGAGCTAGGAGTTATGCTTGTTCAAAGTTGGCCTCATGAAGTAAAATTATAGGTCATGTGCAAATTGGAACTTTGCAATTTTGTGCATTTTGCTTCACTAATGGATGCTACACGATCCATAACATGTCTGAAACCATGCCATGCATTCATTTTCACCATGCCATAAGAATTGAAGAAGATTCTAAAAACAAGAACATGTGATTATGTAATGATTACTTTTGTGAATTTATGGCAAATTGATGAATCACCCAAGGAATCTTCTCATCAACCAATTGGAGCTCACTTTGCATCTGAAATGTCCCCTAAGATCAGATGGAATCAATGGATAGGGGAAGCTAGCCCGAAAATGCATCATTGCATTTTGGAGATTCTTTGAATTTCTTCATGGCTAAGAAACCAAACTCACTACACTAAGCAAGCTCACCACAGCCAATTGATCTGCATCCATTTGCCTATAAATACAGAGGCATTCCTCATTCAAAAACACACCAAAGCAACAGAATTCTTGCTTTCTCTCTTCTTTCTCCATACTTAAGGTTTTCAAAGGTTCTTTGGCAAGAAGACTCGGATTCTTCAAACCAAAGCTCTTCCCTTGGAATTAAGTATTCAAACACATTAGGGGAGTCATTTAGAGGTGATCCAAACCTCTGAAACACTTCTGGGAGTGAGGAATCATCATCTTCACCTCTCACTTGGAGCTGTTGCAGTTGGGGTCGAGCAAGAGGTTCTGGGTACTTTCAGTCCAAGCTAAGCATCTCAACACCTTCAAGGAGGATCACTGAAGCTATCTGGATCGTTGCAACAACTCTGCAACACACTTTGATCAGAGCCAGATCTTCATTTTTCAGGTAAGTTTCCAAAACTTCAAACTCTATGATTCACGCATGATAAATTTAAAATGAAGTTACCAGTTGGTTTCTGCACCTTCATAGATCATTAGCCCTCAATCAATTGCATCAAAGCATACATATATAGCATTTCATGTTTAATTTCAGTTTTAGGGTTCTTAGTGTTCATGCGTGCGAATTTTATGTTACACTTAGAATAAATGAAATTAAAGGACACCATCATGATCCTCGTCCAAAAACAAGCAAAATCCATCTTTACATCTTTGAATTTAGTTGAGAATTGAGGGAGATAGGATTTCCAGAAATTGAAATCGTGAGGTTGAAGATGAAGTTGCTTTGCGCGCGTTTTTTTGAATTCTCAGAAGCAAGTTTAAAATATAATCAATTGGAAGCGTGTTTTGAACGACTAAAACGTTCAGCTCACTTGGTTACAAGCGCCTCTCACTTTCTCATGCCTTAGGTCTGGGGTTCGATCCCCCCCTCAGACCTTTTGTTCATTTTATTTTTTTCAACTCATTTAATGTCTTGCTTTCACATATAATCATATGGGCTCTTTCCTTAAACAGGCCACGCGCGTGGCCCAGTTGGTATTTGTTTTGTTTGGTAACCAAGAGGGCGTGAGTTCAACCCTTGGTGAGACCAAACCATATTTTTACTACTATTTTTCTTCCATTTTTTTATCAACTTCACACAATTATTTAACTTATCAAATAAATCCATTTTTACTTCATTTTTCACACACTTGTCATTTAATGTATATATTTTGTGAATAATAAAAAAAAATCATAAAAATATTATTTATTTCTTATATTTTTATTAGGTTTAAAATAGTATGTTTTAAGTGTTTTCTTAAATACTTTAAATATATATATTAATTTTGTTTTAACCTAATTATTTGTGTGAATAATTTTATGATAAAACCCTAATTGTTTAGGTCTTAATTAAGTAAAAATCTTTATTTTTATCTTAACTAAGTTGACTTTTGTCAATTCTCAAAACTGTTTCCAAATCTCTGATCAAATCAAATGATTAAGGTTTTCAAACAACAAAACCTTGTATCATTCAAAATCATTTTCAAATTGCTTTTACACCAGTACTGTAAAGTACTGGGCCTCTAATAGAGTGTAAGTCCCAAAAACCTTCTCTTCTTAGCTTGTTTTCAAAACTGTATTTTCAAAATCTTCTTTCTGTTTTCAAAACATTCTTCTGGTATTTGAAGGGCATTATTCCCGGTGAAACTCTTCAGATACCTATGTGACCTTTGTCCATCTTCACTTCTTCTGTTTTCAAAAAACCATTAACTGTTTATCATATATATTCAACTGTTATCAACAAAACAATAAAAATATTGTTGAGGCTCTGTACATACTTCTCCAAAGGCCTCCACTCCATCCAGGTTAGGCTTTACAAGCTTTCAATTTACAGTCTTTATTTAAATTACTGTCAAATATAAACTGTGCATATATATTAGTTTAGAACTACGTTTGAGTATAAACCTTAGGACAGTTAAACTATATATATATTATAGGAATATGGCCTAGGATTGAGAATGTCTTCCCGGTGAAGGCTCTTTCCTAATTAGAGATCTGTAGTTCAAACCCCCAAGATGAATTATTCCCGGTGAAACATCTTGGTAAAAACCTTAGAATCCAAAAATAATAGGACACATCCACCCAAAGAGGAATTATTCCCGGTGAAACCTCTTACCCATTTGCTTAGAGCCAAAATAAGTTCAAAACTACATAGCTTTCTCTTGTGCTATAACAAGGACCCTCGATTAGCCTCCTCTTGGGCTTTGTACAAGGACCCACAGGCTTCTTAAAAGCATTTCCAGCTTCCTCTTGAGCTTGTATACAAGGACCCATCAGGTTTCTTATAAACATAGGAACAGGTCTTTAGTCACCTTTTAGCCTACCCTGGTGAGTTTCTTCCAATTTAAACCAGACTTTAAACAAGCTAAGTTTGTCTCAATTTTGCATTGAGTACACCTTTTGGAATGAGAGACATGGACAGTCTCTGTCACCCTTATCTTCATCAATCTTCCTTAGCAGAGTCTAGGATCTATGTTTATTTTCTCCTCAGCATGTGTCAGCCTTCATCTTGGGCTTTAAACAAGAAGTCTCCATTAGATAATCTTTCTGCCAATCATTTCAACAAAATCCCTGGAAAGGGTTAGCTTCCACACATTCTATCATTTCAATAAAACCCCTGGAAAGGGTTAGCCTCCAAAGACAATTAAAATCAATCCATCATTTCAATAAAACCCCTGGAAAGGGTTAGCCTCCAAAGTCAATTAATAAAGATTCATTTCTCTTAGGAGATAATTTCCCCAAAAGAGTCAAAACCCCTGGAAAGGGTCAGCCTCCAAAAAACATGATAAAGTCAGTCTTTTACCAAATAATTTCTCCAGCTGAGTCAAAATCCCTGGAAAGGGTTAGCTTCCAAAGAAAAACAGTCTTTCAATAAATAAAATCTCCTCAATAGAGTCAAAACCAACAAAAACAGTTAGCCTCAACCTTGGGCTTCATACAAGGCACCCAAACAATAAAACTCCCATGTCAACAGTCAGCCTCAACCTTGGGCATTGTACAAGGCAGATAATAGAGTCTCCCCAGTGAGTTCTTCATCACTCAGTAGCCACAACCTTGGGCTTTGTACAAGGCAGATAAACCATACTTTCATGTGTCAAAGATTCCTAACACCTAGGATCTTTTCCCCATAGAGTCATCCATACTCAGTTTATTTAAGAGTCTGCTACAACCTTGGGCTTTGTACAAGGCAGAAAATAATGTTTTCCCTAGCTAGAGTTAGCCACAACCTTGGGCTTCGTACAAGGCACATAAAATAGAGTCATTCATTCAATTATCCTCAACAGTTAGCCACAACCTTGGGCTTTGTACAAGGCACATAAATAGAGTCTCCCTAAGTAGAGTCAGCCTCAATTCTGGGCTTTGTACAGAACACAAAAATACCCTGTAATTAATCCCCAGTGGAGTCATCTCCCAGAGTCAATAATAATTAATTAATCAATCAAAAAGCCTCAAGCTTGGGCCTCATTCAAGCCAGCTAAAGTCAAATCTTTTATACAGTAGATAGACATAGCTTATCTCTATAGAGAGATATTTTTACTACTCTACCACATTCAAACAAACAAACATTTCAATTTCAATTTCATTCAAAGTCTCCCATTTAGGACTCTGAAAGACATGCTCTGGCACATCCCCAGACTTGTACACTTTCCCTAATTTGGATGAGCATCTTTCTTTCATTTTAGAGGCACGATGGCTGTCATACTTGATCAACCAAGTAGACTCCCCTCTTAATGAAACATCATTTTTTTAGCTTTTCTGTCACTTTTAAATGTTTGTGGTAGAATAGTACAAATACCTCTCTGTAAAGATGATTTCATGTCTCTTTACTGTAAACAGAGATTTAATTCCAAGCTTCAACCTTGAGCTTCAAGCAAGGCACCAAAAACAAGTAATTTCCCTAGTTAGTTCCCCGAACTACATTAAGCTCTGACTTCCACTAGGGATATGTAGGCATGAGGTTCACAAGGAATCTCAGCGAGCTAATAAAATACCAAAAATAGTCAGTCTGTCTGTCTGTCTGTCTTTTCAAATCAAATCAATTCCTTCTCCTAACACAAAGGAGAAACTTTCCCAATCATTAGCAGCAAACACAATCACAATGACACAGAGAAGGTTCCTGTAGAGTACTACAGATATGTAGGGTGTTTAAACACTTCCCTATGTATAACCGACCCCCCGGACTCCAGAATTTCTAGTCTAGGTGAAATCCCCACACTTAGCAAACTCCTAGGGTTTAGTTGAGATCTTTTTTTCCCTTTCCTACTCGTAGGACAAATAAGAAAGTTCGTGTGATATCGTAGGAAGAACTGAAATAAAATCCATCCCACCACGGGCGCATTCTCCTTCCAAATTTCGCGTGAAGGGTCTAGCGTGCCGTCCTCCCAAGTGAAACGGGGAGGTAAAAGAAAACGACACCACAGAAAAATGGCGACTCTGCTGGGGATATAAGTGTTAAAAACCTTGGTTTTTCATCCAAACCAATGGTTGACCTGTTGCTGGTCCAGCCCCAATGAGGAATTAGGGATGCCAAATTCCCCCTCAAACAAGAGAGGTCCTGCCTAACCTCTGTGTCATTTCATGTGATTGTTGCATATATATTTGTTTATTTTGTTTATTCTGTATCGGGAAAGGGCTTGATTCCCCCTTGTGGTGAGAAATCCTATACCCGGATTTGAGTGCAACATAAGATAGGATGGAGGATGTCTTCCCGGTGAAGGCCCTCTAATCTTGGTTCACAAGTCTACTCTTGGGATTTGCCTGACTGGTTGTGATTAACTGCGCCACTGCATTCCGAGACTGATTTGTACCAGGAGGACCTAGAAACACATTAACCCCACTTAAAGCCTTTTTTTTAGGACGTAGAGCGGTGATTACGGAAGTAATTGTCACGCAGATACTACACTCAGAGAAAACTCTCTTATAGATACCAATCAATGTATCTTTAAGGTTGAGCAAAAACTCTGAGACCCCTAGAACCCGTTCTACAGGTACAAAAATCCTTAACCTTAGTTTACCATTGGGGCGGGGATTGCGTTTGGACTTCATGACCACTATACCCTTCAACGCCATGTTTGTTTAAAAACTCTTGTGTGTGCATTCATGCATTCATGCATCATTCATTAATAAACAACTAAAAACAAAAAGAGAGTCTTTTTTCGGGTCGTTTTTCAAGGAAACTAAATAACGAACGTTTTGAACTTCATAGAAAGAGAGAAACGGAGAAAGGACTTAAGGATCTATATTATGGATTACGGAAGAAAGAGAGCTAGGAAATACACCTTCAAGATTCCCCAGGTCGAGGAACTGGGAAAGCTCGGAAAACTGGTGGTCAACCCCCAGGCTTTCAAGGAGAAGTATGGAAAACTTCTGCCTTTGCTCAATACCAACATGGTGGATAGGATCCTTCCCACCTTGGTACAGTTTTACGATCCAACGTATCACTGCTTCACCTTTCCAGATTATCAGCTCATGCCTACGTTGGAGGAGTACTCTCGTCTAATTGGAATACCCGTGTACGCGCAAGATCCGTACTCCGGTTTGGAAAAGAATCCTGACGACATTATCATTGCTGTAACTACTCCTTTGAACGTAGTCGACATCAGAACTCATATGGTGAGTAGAGGAGGAATTCAAGGATTGCCCTCCAAATTCCTGTTTGATCAAGCTCGGTACTTCGTCAGCATCCAAGATATGAGCGCTTTTGAGGAAATCTTGGCTTTGCTTATCTACGGATTGTTTTTGTTTCCTAACATTAACGATTTCGTCGACATCAACGCAATTAAGATCTTCTTAATCGGAAATCCAGTTCCAACCTTGCTTGCGGATGCTTATCACTCCGTGCATTCAAGAAACCTGCAGCGAGGAGGATTAATCACATGCTGCGTACCGCTGTTATACGAATGGTTCGTTTCACACCTGCCAAAGTCTAGCACTTTCTGGAACATGAGGGATGGCCTTTACTGGTCACAGAAAATCATGTCTCTCACTAATACAGACATTGATTGGTGTAGTCCTGACAACGACGAAACCAAGATCATCTTCAGTTGCGGAAGTTTTCCCAACGTACCCCTTATTGGAACTAAGGGAGGGGTCAGTTACAATCCAGCTTTAGCCCGTCGTCAATACGGCTATCCCATGAAAAATATACCAAGTAACATTCAATTGGAGGGTCTGTTCTTCAAAAACATCGACGATCATGGCAACATGCTAAAGAAGGAAATTGTCCAAGCTTGGCGTCTTGTACACAGCAAAGGGAGAAGATTGTTAGGAAAACATCTTTGCATCTCCCTGGATCCTTACCTTCAATGGGTACGCGTCAGAGCATTCAAGCTCAGGATGCCATATCAACATCAAGAACCTATTCCCCTAAGGGAACCAATTTACCTTTTCTCCACCGATGTTGAAAAACTGCAAGCGGCATTAAACAAGGTATGCCAAGAAAGGAATGCTTGGAGGAACAAGTATCGAATCGTCAACGCGGAAAATGTTGAAATTCAAAACATCCTAAGAAGGAAGGATGAGTTACTTGAAGTGCTCGATCGACAAGTGTCACAATCATCACTTTCTCATCATATCCCTCCTGCTTCCTGGATCATCGATCAGCTCACGTCAGAGAACGCTCAGCTCAAGAAACAGAAGAAGATGTTAGAACGTGAAGTCGGCTCTTCGTTAAAGTTTTAGAGTCCTTTCTCTCAGTTTCTCTGTATTCCCATTTTCAAAGTGTGTAAAAATGGCGTGTTCGCTTAATTAATAAAAGTTTGATGTTTCATAACGTAATTATGGTGTTTCCTTGAAAAATAATAACTTAATTGCATATCATACATCGCTTTAGTCGTACGCACTGACACGAGAATTGTCGCGGATCTAATAGTCACTTTCCTTTCTCCAGAAAGAGAGGAGGAGAAGGAGGTGAACCAAGACTTTCAAGCTGTCTCATCAATACAACACTCGTTCAAGTCGCAAGAAAAGAATGGAAGACTTTGAGCAAGAGAATGAATAACTCAGAGAAGAGATTAATACTCTCAAAGGTACTGTTGAAAGACTCAATAGTATGGTAGAAGCCCTGGTAGTTGCGCAGAATCGACCAACGCCAGAAGAACCGCAAAGGACTGTGGTTTCCGAGATTGTTTCTACTCCTATTCCTCAGTATACCATGCCGCCTGATCGACCTTGGGGCATGCCGTATAACTTTACTCCAGAAGGGTACATACCTCCAGCTTCTGAAGCTCCAAAAGTCACCATGGATATGCGTCCACCGGAGGGTTACAAACCTCTGGAAATTGAAGTTCCAAGAGCAACGGCAATGGGTTTCGCACAACAGAATGCTGAGATACCGAGATCTGCTGTCATGGCTTCTCCACAGCCGATTATGCATACTTTTCCCCCGCAAGGCGGACAAGTATATCATCACGCTCCAAGTGAGGATGCTGGCGTGTATGAAAGATTGGACGAGTTCCAAGAACAGTTTCTGCAAATGCAGAAGGAACTCAAGACTCTCCGAGGACAAGATCTATTTGGAAAGAATGCTGCAGACCTCTGTCTGGTTCCAAATGTTAAGATTCCTCACAAATTCAAAGTACCAGAATTCGAGAAGTATAAAGGGAATTCATGCCCACAAAGTCATCTTGTGATGTACGCTCGAAGAATGTCAACTCAGACTGATAATCAACAATTGCTCATTCATTATTTTCAAGACAGCCTGACTGGTGCTGCACTCAAATGGTACATGAACTTGGACAGTTCAGAGATTCGTACTTTTCGAGACCTCGGAGAGGCCTTCGTCAAACAGTATAAGTACAATCTGGATATGGCTCCCGACAGAGATCAACTCCGGGCCATGACTCAAAAGGATAGAGAAAGCTTCAAGGAATACGCTCAGAGATGGCGTGAAGTTGCTGCTCAAATTTGTCCACCACTTGAAGAGAAAGAAATGACAAAAATCTATCTCAAAACTTTGAGTCCATTTTACTACGGACGAATGGTTGCAAGTGCACCAAGTGACTTTACTGAGATGGTAAACATGGGTGTGCGTTTAGAAGAAGCAGTTCAAGAAGGACGCTTGAACAAAGAACCAGAATCTTCTGTTGGTCCAAGGAAGTATGGAAGTTCTTTCCAGAAGAAAAAGGATCAAGATGTCAGCAATGTCTTGCACAAAATCAAGAAGAAATTCCAACCTCAAGTTGCAACAATAACTCCGGTTGTTAACTCAGCGCCAGCTTATCAACCTCAGGTTTCGCAACAACAAATTCAACAAAGGTCGCAGCAACCTCAGCAGCAGGTTCGACCTCCAAATTACAACAATCGGGCTCCAAGGTATCCTGCCTTTGACCCCGTACCAATGCCGTATGCAGAATTGTTTCCAACATTACTGGCAAAAGGACTCATTCAGACAAGGAGTCCTCCAAATCCTACAAACAGTTCCTCACCATGGTATAAGGCTGACCAATCTTGTCCTTATCATCAGGGGGCACCAGGTCACAATATTGAGAACTGTTTATCTTTCAAGATTGACGTCCAACAATTAGTGAAAAGCGGAATGCTATCCTTCAAAGATACTAATCCAAACGTCCAAACAAATCCTTTGCCGCAGCATAAAGAAGCTTCAGTAAATCTGATAGATCAACACCCCAATGTCATTCAAATCTACGACATTCGTCAGATAGGGGAAAATTTTGTCAAGATGCACGCTAGACAAGCTGGGTACGGTCATGTACCACCTCACAACTACTTCACATGCGAAATTTGTCCAAAGAATAATCAAGGATGTGTCGTAGTTCAAGCTGCATTACAAGAACAAATGGACTTAGGATGGATTCAACATATCCGAGTCAGAACTGAGTACGACGTCAACATGGTTCAAGGATGTCCAGGAGAATATGAAATCTACAAAGTTGAAGACCTTGAAGGATCGGTAGTCAGGTTCCACAAAACTTTAAATGGACTTGCCTACTTTGGAACAGATTTCCACGCTTACAGTAGATGCGAAATCTGTCGAAGAAATTCACGAGGATGTTTGCGTGTTCGCAACGACATTCAAAAGCTGATGGACGACAATACCATTACTGTTCTTGCCAACAGAGAAGATGATGAAGTCTTTACCGTATCTCCTCAAATTAATCAAGATGAACCTATGCAAGTCAAGTATGATAGCAGGAAGACAGCAGTTGCACCACTAGTCATCTACTTACCAGGTCCTGTACCGTATGAGTCCAGCAAGGCTATACCATACAAGTACAACGCTACATTCATTGAAAATGGTAAGGAAATACCATTACCGTCTGTTGTCAACATTGCTGATGTTAGTCGAGTCACTAGAAGTGGACGAGTCTTCAACAGAACAACAGAAAATGTGGAGAAACCTTCGGAGGAAGTACCACATAGGCAAGACAATCATCCGACCAATGCTGTTCAAGCGAAAGAAAATGATGAGATCTTGAAGTTAATCCAGAGGAGTGAATACAACATTGTAGACCAATTACTACATACTCCGTCTAGGATTTCTGTTCTTTCCCTGCTATTGAGTTCTGAAGCTCATAGGGAAGCTCTACAGAAAGTTTTGGAACAAGCTTTCGTAGAACCAAGTGTTACTATAAGCCAATTCAACAACATCGTTGCCAACATCTCCGCCGGAACTAACCTAAGTTTCTGTGACGAAGATCTTCCTGAAGAAGGAGTGGACCACAATCTTCCACTTCACATCTCAGTTGGCTGCATGGGTGATACACTCACAGGAGTCCTAATAGACAATGGATCCTCTCTCAACGTCATGCCGAAATCAACATTATCAAGATTATCTTTCGAAGATTACCCTCTAAGAAAAAGTCATGTCATCGTCAAAGCATTTGATGGATCAAGAAAGTCAGTTTTCGGAGAAGTAGATCTTCCCATAACTATTGGACCTCAGACGTTCAAAATCACTTTCCAAGTTATGGATATTCCAGCACAATACAGTTGTTTGCTAGGTCGCCCATGAATTCATGAGGCTGGGGCAATTACTTCAACACTTCATCAGAAACTGAAGTTCATAAGAAATGACAAATTGGTAACCGTATGTGGAGAACGAGCTCTGATCGTCAGCAACCTGTCATCATTCTCCGACATAGAACCAAAAGAAGTTGTTGGAACTAAATTCCAAGCACTTTCCTTGGACAAAGGAAAGGAGAAAGCAGCGTCTATCTCTTCATACAAAGATGCAATCCAAGTTGTAAAGGATGGCACTACCAGTGGTTGGGGGCACATTAATATTCCTACCAACAACAAGAACAGAACAGGAATTGGATTCTTTCCAACATCATCAAGAGCTATCTTAGGGATTGAGGTAGTTCTCCCTATTCAAGAAACTTTCTGCAGTGGAGGTTTTCTTCAACCTGTTCAACAAACAGTCAATACCATCGGTACGGAAAACACCGATGAAGAGGAATGGTTATCCTATCTTAAATATATCTCCCTACCAGAGTCTGAATCACCTTACTGTTATCCGACTAAAGGATCTGAAAGTAAGACTCAACCAAGCAGGGATGAAGTTACTGACAGCTTCACCACCAGAAGTCATGGTTCATCAGAAGAAGTTCCTCCTATCCCCGAAGAGACTTGGGATACATTAGGAGAACCAAGCGGAAAATTCGAATACATGGTGAAATACTCCGCTCCTGAAAGTTCAAGAATCTCTCTTGAAGACATTGTTCCAACTGGATGGAACATTGATTATGAGTACCTCTCTCAGCCAAAAGAGATGTATAACCCTTGCTATTCATCATCATCTACTGGTGAAATCATCATTGAGGATTATATCCCCAAGTCACCTTCCGAGGCTACGGATTTAGAGTTCACATATCTAGTCAATGCCATCTTGGGAGAAGAGCAAGACCAAAATACAGAAGAGGATGATCTCGAAAGTGTCTCCGACAACGAGTCTCTCCATTCAGAAGATTGGAAGTTTCCTCAAAAGAAAAACCGACATACTCCACTCGGAAATGGGTATGCTCACACAGCTCAGTCTGCTGAAGTAGAAGAAGATCGTCTGAGTGTTGCAAAGACAGTGGTTGGTAAATCAAGACCTACCACAGGCCAGCTTAAGCCTAAGGTTCCAGATTACTTAGTGCACAATGGGGTTCGCCACTACTGGACAGCTATTGAAGTTTCAACTGTTGTTCGCACTCCTAAGTAGGAACTTTCACCGTTATTTTGTCCTCTCACCATAGCCCAGGGTGAAGAGATGTTTCATAGGGCTTTGCATTTTACTATTTCTTAGGAAAATGTCCCTCTTTGCTTCGCCCAAAGCAATAGAGTTTTGTTTTATAGGGTCTTTGTTTCAAGAAATGACTGTCAATAAATAAAAATGACATTCTGTTCCTTCGATTAGTTTTCCCTTTTCTTTTTTCGGAAATTGGTAATCCTAAAAAACACCCTTAAAAAACATCAAAATATTTCATTAACTGCATACACCGAGTCTTCCCTCGTTGTCTAAATAAAACTTATCACACATATGCAGATTAATCATAAAATACCCCGTTGAAACGTGCGACCGTATGACTTCTCCAAGCTTTGAGTTTCCTGTATTCGAGGCAGAGGAAGAAGAAGACGAAGAAATATCAAAGGAAATTTCACGGTTACTTCAACAAAAGGAAGAGGCCATTCAGCCATACAATGAGCCTCTAGAGATCATTAACCTTGGTTCCGATGGAAACAGAAAAGAGGTTAAGATTGGAGCTTCGCTCAGTTCAGAGATCAGAGAGAGTTTGATACAGCTGCTCAAAGAATTCTCAGATGTCTTCGCTTGGTCTTATCAAGATATGCCAGGGTTGGATACCAGTATAGTGGAGCATCACTTGCCATTAAAAGCAGAATGCCCTCCGGTCAAGCAAAAATTAAGAAGAACTCATCCGGAGATGGCCATGAAAATCAAAGAGGAAGTTCAAAAGCAGATCAACGTAGGTTTCCTCGTCACTTCAGAATACCCTCAGTGGTTAGCTAACATTGTTCCCGTTCCTAAGAAAGACGGAAAAGTACGCATGTGCGTCGACTACAGAGATTTGAACAAAGCTAGCCCTAAGGATGATTTTCCTTTACCACATATTGATATGTTGGTAGACAGTACAGCAAAATCCAAAGTTTTCTCATTCATGGACGAATTTTCAGGATATAACCAAATCAAAATGGCACCTGAAGACATGGAAAAAACAGCTTTCATCACCCCCTGGGGCACGTTCTGCTATCGAGTTATGCCTTTTGGACTGAAGAACGCAGTGGCAACTTATCAAAGGGCCATGACTACGCTTTTCCACGACATGATGCATAAAGAAGTGGAAGTCTATGTGGACGACATGATTGCCAAATCAGAAAATGAAGAAGATCACATACAAAATCTGACAAAGTTATTTCAACGCTTACGGAAGTTTCAGCTTCGCCTGAATCCCAACAAGTGCACCTTTGGTGTGTACTCAGGAAAACTCCTTGGTTTCATTGTCAGCAAACGAGGAATTGAAGTAGATCCAGACAAAGTCAAGGCAATTCAAGAAATGCCTTCGCCCAGAACCGAGAAACAAGTTAGAGGATTTCTTGGACGTCTGAATTACATCTCGAGATTCATATATCTCATGACTGCAACTTGCGCTCCTATTTTCAAACTTCTACGGAAAAATCAAAGTTGCGTCTGGACAGACGATTGTCAGAAAGCGTTCGACAGCATTAAGGAATATCTGCTCGAACCACCCATCTTGTCTCCTCCAGTGGAAGGAAGACCTTTGATAATGTACTTAACCGTCTTAGAAGACTCCATGGGTTGTGTCCTTGGACAGCAAGACGAGACAAAGAGAAAAAAGCATGCCATCTACTACCTGAGCAAGAAATTCACTGACTGTGAATCCCGCTACTCCATGCTCGAGAAGACGTGTTGTGCTTTGGCCTGGGCTGCCAAGCGTCTCCGCCAGTACATGATTCGACATACTACTTGTTTGATCTCTCATATGGATCCAATCAAGTACATCTTTGAGAAGCCTGCCTTAACCGGGAGAATTGCCCGTTGGCAGATGTTGTTATCAGAATACGACATTGAGTATCACGCACAGAAAGCCGTGAAAGGAAGCATTCTAGCTGAGCACCTGGCTCACCATCCGCTCAATGGTCATGAATCAACCAGTTTTGACTTTCCGGACGAGGACGTCATGTACCTCAAGATGAAAGATTACGACGAGCCACTACCAGACGAAGGACCTGAGATAGGATCCCAGTGGGGCTTAATCTTTGACGGAGCTGTCAATGCTTATGGACGAGGAATTGGGGCAATCATTGTTACACCTCAGGGTACCCATATTCCATTTACTGCCAGATTAACTTTCAAGTGCACAAACAATGAGGCCGAATATGAAGCTTGCATCATGGGTCTCGAAGAAGCCGTGGATCTAAGAATTAAACACTTGGATGTATACGGAGATTCTGCTTTGGTCATCAATCAAATCAAAGGAGAATGGGAAACACGCCAACCAGGGCTAATTCCTTACAAAGACTACGCGAGGAGATTATTACCATTCTTCAACAGGGTAGATTTTCATCACATTCCTCGTGAAGAAAATAACTTGGCTGATGCATTAGCCACACTCTCTTCCATGATTAGGATAAATCATTGGAATGACATTCCTCGGATCGATGTTATGCGCCTGGATAGGCCCGCTCATGTTTTCACAGTAGAAGCAATCATCGACGACAAACCATGGTATCACGACATCAAGAACTTTCTTCAAAAGCAAGAGTACCCTCTTGGGGCATCAAAGAAAGATAGAACGACTTTGAGAAAGTTAGCTTGTAGATTCTTCCTGAATGAAGATGTTCTGTACAAGAGAAACTTCGACATGGTTCTGCTCAGATGCGTTGACAGAAAAGAAGCAGAAATACTCATGAGAGAAATACATGAAGGTTCCTTTGGTACTCACACCAACAGACATACCATGACAAGGAAAATACTGAGAGCAGGATATTATTGGCTGACAATGGAGTCAGATTGCTACCAGTACACAAAGAGGTGTCACAAATGCCAGATCTACGCCGATAGAATTCATGTGCCACCATCTCTTCTCAACATACTCTCTTCCCCTTGGCCTTTCTCCATGTGGGGAATCGACATGATTGGAATGATCGAGCCAAAAGCGTCCAACGGACATCGCTTCATCTTGGTAGCTATAGACTATTTCACCAAATGGGTTGAAGCAGCTTCATATGCAAACGTTACAAGACAAGTTGTCGTCAGGTTTATCAAGAATCACATCATCTGTCGCTACGGCGTTCCTAGCAAGATAATCACTAACAATGGGTCAAATTTGAATAACAAAATGATGAAGGAGCTTTGTGAAGAATTCAAGATTGAGCATCACAATTCATCTCCTTACAGACCAAAGATGAATGGAGCTTTAGAAGCAGCTAACAAAAACATCAAGAAAATCATTCAGAAGATGGTCATCACTTACAAAGATTGGCATGAAATGCTCCCGTATGCTCTTCATGGTTATCGTACATCAGTACGTACTTCGACTTGAGCAACTCCTTTCTCCCTTGTATATGGCATGGAGGCAGTCCTACCTATAGAGGTTGAGATTCCATCAATGAGAGTCTTGATGGAAGTAAAATTAACAGAAGCCGAGTGGTGTCAAAGCAGATTCGATGAATTGAACTTAATCGAAGAAAAGTGCATGACAGCTTTATGCCACGGACAGCTATATCAACAAAGAATGAAGAAAGCTTTCGACAAAAAGGTTCGACCTCGCACAATCAAAGAAGGCGACCTTGTACTCAAAAAGATTCAATCTTTTCTCACAGATTCGAGAGGGAAATGGACTCCCAATTATGTCGGCCCCTACGTGGTCAAGAGAGCTTTCTCAGGAGGAGCCTTAATACTCACGACTATGGATGGAGAAGAATTCACCCGTCCTGTGAACGTCGACGCAGTCAAGAAATACTTTGCCTAAATAAATTAAAAGAACAGCTCGCTAAGTTGAAAACTCGCAAAGAGCAGCTTAGGCAAAAAAGAGCGTCTCGGTGAATCGAAAACCCGAAAGGGCGATTCAGGCAAAAATTAGAGACATAAAAAAAAATATTAATCAATCCCGGTAGACTTAAAACCCGAAAGGGGTAGTTTACGCAAAAGTTAGGGATATATGGCAAGTAACTGTGTTCAGGACAAACTTGATCATTCAAAATCCATAGCGGAGTATTCATCATCAGCAGGTCATCTTCTACGAAGCACGAATACAGCGCAACTCGGAGTGGAAGGGAAAGATAACGGTCGTCACGTTTCATCGTAGCCCTTTTCCCGAAAATTACCAATTTCCAACTTTGTAAATACTCCATGGAATCAAGCATTTGGCTGATTACCATTCCATATATAATAATTTGAGCCTTGTTCTTTTTCTTTGCAAATCTAGTCTTTTTCAGTTTCTTGAAATGCATTTTAAGTTTAAACAGTCATTTTCTTGAAACAAATGTTTTCATAAAATAAAAATGAATTTACTTGCAAAAATAAAAGGTGAAATTTCTTTCTAAGGTTTACAAACAATAGGAAGAATGCAAACAGTTGCTCCGAGAACGGTTGAGACTCCGGGAACCAAGATTTCCCCATGAGGTCGCTTTGCGAACATCTCCCGATGACGGATCTTCACTTCAATTCATATTACTTACTTCGGACAGCGGACAACTGATAGCCAGATATTCCCAACAGAGTTCAAACTACAAGAAGAGGACATCTTCTGATCCACAAGAATTCAAGTCGTATCTTAGGATTTTACATCCGCGACAATTCCATTCACTTTACATTTTATCATTGTCATAATATGCATGCATACATTACATCATAATTGCATAGCCGAATCAGGCTTTGATCCTGTGAATGCCTAAGTCATTTAGGCATGAACTCAAGTTTCCCCTGCAAGTTCCGGAGAAACTTTTTCCTTCGAAACAACAGTTCATACACAAGGATCTCACCAAGCAAGTCAACAAATGGTAGTCTCCCTCAAGGAGATAGTTTGTTCACTTTTGGAATTCCTCAGCCGAGATTCTCCTGCAGAGCGACATTCGACAGTCTTCTTCATATAAGATAGTCTGCTTCACATTTTTGAATTCCCTACAGGTTTGGTATTTCCCCAGCAAGGTCGAGAAATGCCACTTCTTGTCAAAGAAAAATTCAGAATCTCCCAGCAGATCGACAAATGATTCCCCAGCGGAGTCAGCGAATGATAGTCTTCGTCCAGAAGATAGTTCAGATTCCCCAACAAAGTCGGCAAATGGCAGTCTCTTTCAGCAGAAGACAGTTTGCTCACTTTCTATCACAACAAAGTCAGCAAATGGCAGTCTCTTTCAGCAGAAGACAGTTTGCTCACTTTCTTTCATGACAGGGTCGACAAATGGCAGTCTCTCCCAGTAGAAGACAGTTTGCTCCCCTAGCAATTGGCAAATGGTAGTCTTTCCCCAAGGAAAGACAGTTTGTCTGTTAAATACTCAAGAGATCGACAAATGGCAGTTTCTTCGAACAGTTTGTCTGTTTCTGGGATGTTTAACTCCCCACAGAGTTGATGAATGACAGTGTTCCTCTTAGGAAAACAGTTCGTTGATTCCCCAGGCATCAGTCGACGAATGGCCGTTTTCACCCCGAAAACAGTTCGTCCGCCTTCAAACAAAGTCATTAGCCCCTCAAAAGATCATGAGGCCATATGACATTCTTTCAAAGACGTCAAGTCAAAAGGGAAGATGGTGAAGTTTCTTTACAGCCGTCAAATGGCATCTTATCTCCAAGCGATGGTAAGAAGTTTGACGAGGAAACAAACCTTTGAAGTTTCTTTACAGCCGTCAAATGGCATCTTACCTCCAAGCGATGGTAAGAAGTTTGACGAGGAAACAAACCTTTGAAGTTTTTTTACAGCCGTCAAATGGCATCTTACCTCCAAGCGATGGTAAGAAGTTTGACGAGGAAACAAACCTTTGAAGTTTCTTTACAGCCGTCAAATGGCATCTTATCTCCAAGCGCTGATAAGAAGTTTGACGAGGAAACAAACCTTTGAAGTTTCTCTACTACCATCAAATGGCGTCTCATCTCCAAGTGCTGATGAGAAGTTTGATGAGGAAACAAACCTTTGGAAATTTTCTCTTTATCTGAGATATTGTCCAAACACAACTAAGACCAGTTTCGAGATTTGGACATCCGAAACAAAGGGGAGGTTGTTTACCTTTTTCTAAGAATCAACACTTAGTTAAAGAAGATGGATTGCGCATCCTACATTGCCATCCATTCGCCAGAATCCACATCAAGTATTTCTGCAGGAGTTTGTCTCCTCATCCCCCGCCAAGTGCGACAACGGGATCAAATCATGCAAAGATTTTATCATCTCAGGAGCGCCCAAAAATTCGGGCATTCTTTGATATTTAAGTCTCTTTTACGCAGGAGAAATCGAGATCTCAATCTCTCTCCCTCCAGATAAAAGAAACTTAAATAGGGGCATCTGTCATACCCTAATTTTTGACCCCCCTGAGATGACATATCTTTAGGATTTTCATCAAGTCAAAGTAAGTACCCAGGGCAATCTGGTATCTAATCGAGGATGCTCAGAGACAAGAAAACTCAGGCAAAGGATCAATCAATAGAGGGATTAGTCTCTAATACAATCATAAGACTCAAAAGCCTCATTATTACACCTATGATTGATTGAGACCCCCAGTCATCTAAGTACAGGATTACTCAGATCAACAGACTAGGGTTTGGAGCCTATCAAGGACTAAAATCAGGGATCACCTTTGGGAAACCCTAAAAAGCCCCAGGAAACCATTCAAAGACATTAATCATCTTCAAATAACTCATATGACAAGATCCACTGGACATTACACCTCAATTCAAAGTCTACACTCATCATTGTCCTCTGGTCGACAATTAGGGTTTTTGACCTAATTCACCAAGATAGTTGACTTTTAATCAGGGCATGGATCCAAAACTCAAAACATGATTCAAAAATCTCTACTACCTCAATATAATCCATTTACATCATTCATTTGAGGAGAAGATCTTGATTCTACACAAAAGTCCAAAATCTCACTTTGTCAGGAAAAGTCAACTGTGTGGGATCATCATTGACTTTTAAGGTTTTTTGTCAAAAAATGACTTTCAAAGATCAATATCATCAATATATGGATGTCAAAGTCATTTGACCAAAGAAATTCAAAGAAATTCATCAAGGAACAAAAAGTCGGGAATTAGGGTTTTTGAAGGCATGGTGAGAACTCAAAATTTCACCTACACAACTCAAAAAACTTCCAACATGAAAGTTGTAGATCTTGCAAAATAAAACAACATCTTACAAAGGAACTTTTTTCAAAAGATCAACCATTTATGAAGTTTTGGAAATTTTGAAGTTTAGGTCATAAACACTTAGAAATTTTTCTAAGTGTTTTAACCTAGTTTTCATCCAACTTTGGGCTCATTTTTCACAAATTTCCCAAATGATTCTGAAGAAGACATAAACTAATGATTTGAAGTAGATGTTTAGGGCTTTCCAAATTGTGTTCAACCTTCTCCAAATTCAATTTGAGCTAGGAGTTATGCTTGTTCAAAGTTGGCCTCATGAAGTAAAATTATAGGTCATGTGCAAATTGGAACTTTGCAATTTTGTGCATTTTGCTTCACTAATGGATGCTACACGATCCATAACATGTCTGAAACCATGCCATGCATTCATTTTCACCATGCCATAAGAATTGAAGAAGATTCTAAAAACAAGAACATGTGATTATGTAATGATTACTTTTGTGAATTTATGGCAAATTGATGAATCACCCAAGGAATCTTCTCATCAACCAATTGGAGCTCACTTTGCATCTGAAATGTCCCCTAAGATCAGATGGAATCAATGGATAGGGGAAGCTAGCCCGAAAATGCATCATTGCATTTTGGAGATTCTTTGAATTTCTTCATGGCTAAGAAACCAAACTCACTACACTAAGCAAGCTCACCACAGCCAATTGATCTGCATCCATTTGCCTATAAATACAGAGGCATTCCTCATTCAAAAACACACCAAAGCAACAGAATTCTTGCTTTCTCTCTTCTTTCTCCATACTTAAGGTTTTCAAAGGTTCTTTGGCAAGAAGACTCGGATTCTTCAAACCAAAGCTCTTCCCTTGGAATTAAGTATTCAAACACATTAGGGGAGTCATTTAGAGGTGATCCAAACCTCTGAAACACTTCTGGGAGTGAGGAATCATCATCTTCACCTCTCACTTGGAGCTGTTGCAGTTGGGGTCGAGCAAGAGGTTCTGGGTACTTTCAGTCCAAGCTAAGCATCTCAACACCTTCAAGGAGGATCACTGAAGCTATCTGGATCGTTGCAACAACTCTGCAACACACTTTGATCAGAGCCAGATCTTCATTTTTCAGGTAAGTTTCCAAAACTTCAAACTCTATGATTCACGCATGATAAATTTAAAATGAAGTTACCAGTTGGTTTCTGCACCTTCATAGATCATTAGCCCTCAATCAATTGCATCAAAGCATACATATATAGCATTTCATGTTTAATTTCAGTTTTAGGGTTCTTGTGAAGGCAAGCTTCTACAATACTATGTTTTGATGAAGACAACTATCATAAGTATGCATCAATAAAGGATGAGCAAAAAGATCAAATAAGCAATGGATCAAGTATTTTTAAAAAGAAACAAGATTCAAGATTTCCTCAATGGTTTCAAGCTTGGTTGATCTAAGGTATTAAGATTTATGGCAAAGCAAGTCTATTAATGCATAACAAGTGTTTTCAAACATATATACATCATCTATAAATCTTACATACATCCTAGAATCATTTCAAACCTTTCCATAAAGTTTTTTGAGTTTTTCATTCTTAGGAACCGGGTTCCAAATTGGAGGAACCGGTTCCCCAAGACTTCTGCCAACTTTTATTTGCGCTAAAAGAGTCAGGAACCGAGTTCCAGATTTTGGGAACCGGTTCCCCAGTTCAAAATTTGAATTTCTTTTTAACGTTGGGTTAGGGAACCCGGGTTCCATATTTTGGGAACCGGTTCCTCTGTGCGCAGTTTGAAAAATTATATCTTTTCCAACAGCTTTTATGACATACCTCTTCACCCTTTGTATTTGCAACCTTCCATGGATTATGATCTTTTGTAGGGGTGTTTTTAGAGGATATAAAACACAGAATTTCAGATTTATCAAATCACCTCTTTCATTCAAAAAAATTCATACAAATCTTATACATCAAGAAATCTTCATATAAATACCAAGTGTCATATACTTCAAATTTCATTGAAACCTCTTGCATATATTTTCTTTTAATATTGCAAAGAAACATTTCATACCATTCATAAACACTTGTGTTACATTAAAAGATTTGTTTACTTGAAAGGGAAGATCAATCAAGTGATTGATTCATTGTATCAAAACTTCTACTCGAATATATTTTGTTATTATTGATTTGCTATCCAGGATTGTTGGAAGCAAGAGTCTTTGATTAGTGAGAGGATTGTTCTCATAATCAAGTTGGTAAATCCAAGAGGATTGTTCTTGGTAGTTGTAACCTTGTTGTCCATAGTTTTGGAAACAAGAGGTATCCTTAGGGAGGGTGTTCTCTTAAGGACTTATTGAAATCCAAGAGGATTGTTCTTGGTGGTTTTGTTAGAAGATTGTAGGAGGAGTCTTAGTATAGGCTTGTACAAAGATCTAACAATAGTAAAATCTCTTTCGTGTTTGAAAGGGGACTGGAGTACTCTCGGATTGTGAGGGGAACCAGTATATATCGTTGTGTTCTTTACTTTTCCGCTTTTTACCGCTTCCATCACTATTATCAAGAAAAGAAAAGAACTATTCAAGAACCTTCAAACACTTAACCAGAAAAATAAGTACAAGCATTCTCATAAAACCGGATAAATTTTCAAAGTCCTAATTCACCCCCCCTCTTAGGCGCACTCTTAAACTTACAATTGGCATCAGAGCAAGTTATAGGTAACTTGTTCCTAAAGATCCAGAATGGCTTCCGCAAATCAGAATCCAGTTTTTAGAGATGGTGGTAGTAACAACAAGCCTCCATTATTTTGTGGTGAATACTTTGACTTTTGGAAAATCCAAATGAAGGCTCACTTAGAAGCAAAAGGAGAAGAAGTATGGGAAGCAGTCCAAAATGGTCCCTTTGTTCCTACAACTATCGTCGATGGTGTTGAATCAACAAAGCTTAAAGTTTCATGGAACGATGATGATAGAAGGAAAGTTCTTGCTGACAAAAAGGCGATCAGTCTTCTTCATGGTGCTCTTAGTATGGATGAATTCTTCCGAATATCAACATGTACAACATCAAAGGAAATTTGGGATACTCTTGTAGAAACTCATGAAGGTACCGCTGAAGTTAAAAGATCAAGATTGAATACCTTAAGCCAAGAATACGAATTGTTTAGAATGAAGCCCAGAGAAACTATTCTCGAATTGCAAAAAAGATTCGTTCATTTGACAAATCACTTGAAGGCACTCGGTAAGACTCTCCCTACCGAAGAACTAAATTTAAAGGTGCTCAGATCTTTAACAAGAGAATGGCAACCGAAAGTAACGGCGATATCCGAGAAAAAGAATCTATCAAAGATGACTTCCGCAACCTTGTTCGGTAAACTTCAAGAATATGAAACAGAACTTGGAAGACTTGAAACGCATGAAATTCAAATGAAAGATTCAAAAGATATTGCCTTGAAGACAAGAGTCAAGCATCATGATAGCAATCAAGAGGATGAATCCACTAGTGAAGAAGATAATGAGTTTATCAAAAAGTTTGAAAAATTTCTAAGAAAAGAAAAAAAAAAGGAGATCATTAAAGATGAAGTACCAACAAGGAAGATTAAATGCTTTGAATGTGGAGAAAGAGGACATGTCAAAAGTGAATGCCCTAAACTTGAAAAGAAGAACAAATACTTCAAGAAAAATAAGGATAAAAAATCAAAGAAAGCATATGTAGCATGGGATGACAATGAAATAAGTTCATCTTCAGATGAAGAACATGTGAATCTTGCATTGGTAGCAACACACCATTCCGATGATGAAGACAATGAGGTTAGTAATGAATTTTCTCTTTTTGATAATGATGTTCAAGATGCAATAAATGAATTGTTAAATGAGTGCAAAATTCTCTATAAAACTATCTCATCTCAAAAGAAAATAATATCATCTTTAGAAGAGAAGGTTAAGATAATTGAAGAAGAACAAAAAGATAACAAAGAAAAAATGATTAGTGTTCAAGAAGATAGTGTTGCATGCAAGAATTGTGAATCACATTCTTTTCAAATTGTTCAATTAAAGAGAGTCCTTGAAAGGTATGAAAAAGGACAAATTGGGTTGGAAGGTGTCCTTAGGCAACAAAGATTCCCTAATGATAAAAGTGGTCTTGGATATGCAAAGTCTAAACCAAGTACTAGTAAAACTATCTTTGTGAAGGCAAGTGAACAATTCAACAAATTGGATAAGGCACAAAAGGTTCATCATCATCCTAAAAGGTTTCCTAAAAAGAAACCATATGTTCCTAGATATAAAAGCAACTTTGAACCTACTTGTTTTTATTGTGGTATTATTGGTCACACACCCAATGCTTGTTATGTAAGGAACTTTAGTGTTCCTAGTGGACATTATGTATGGGTGAAGAAAGGAACTAACTATGATGGACCCAAAGCCACTTGGGTACCAAATCAAACTTAATTTGTTTTGTAGGTTTGCTTGAGGACCACTTAAAATCTATGGTGTTTTGTCTAGTGGTGGTTCTAAGCATTTGATGGGAGACATAAACTAACTTTCAAATCTAGTTTTTAAGTCCAAGGGTGATTTCACATATGGAGAATACCTTAAAGGAAGAATTCTTGGCATTAACAAAGTTGGATTACTAACTTTCATATCCATTGAGGATGTACTTTATGTTGAAAGACTAAAGCAAAATCTTCTAAGCAAAAGTCAACTTTGTGACAAAGGCTTCAAGATCAAATTCACTAAGGAAGAATGCTTGATCATTGATGAAGTCACCAATGAGGTAAAACTCATGGGTAAAGAATTATTTGTGTTCATATTTTATAATAATTTATCTTTTTTCCATCCTTTTTGATAATGACAAAGGGGGAGAAGATATTTGTGTATATGTGTATGCTTGCTTGTACCTAACATTTGCAGCCACAAAGAAATAATATTTCTCAAGAATCAAGGGAGAGCTTTGATCAAGGGGGAGTTATCAAATTTAGGGGGAGCATTCACATAACAAGCATTACACTTCATATTTCAAAGGTTGTCATCATCAAAAAGGGGGAGAATGTGAAGGCAAGCTTCTACAATACTATGTTTTGATGAAGACAACTATCATAAGTATGCATCAATAAAGGATGAGCAAAAAGATCAAATAAGCAATGGATCAAGTATTTTTAAAAAGAAACAAGATTCAAGATTTCCTCAATGGTTTCAAGCTTGGTTGATCTAAGGTATTAAGATTTATGGCAAAGCAAGTCTATTAATGCATAACAAGTGTTTTCAAACATATATACATCATCTATAAATCTTACATACATCCTAGAATCATTTCAAACCTTTCCATAAAGTTTTTTGAGTTTTTCATTCTTAGGAACCGGGTTCCAAATTGGAGGAACCGGTTCCCCAAGACTTCTGCCAACTTTTATTTGCGCTAAAAGAGTCAGGAACCGAGTTCCAGATTTTGGGAACCGGTTCCCCAGTTCAAAATTTGAATTTCTTTTTAACGTTGGGTTAGGGAACCCGGGTTCCATATTTTGGGAACCGGTTCCTCTGTGCGCAGTTTGAAAAATTATATCTTTTCCAACAGCTTTTATGACATACCTCTTCACCCTTTGTATTTGCAACCTTCCATGGATTATGATCTTTTGTAGGGGTGTTTTTAGAGGATATAAAACACAGAATTTCAGATTTATCAAATCACCTCTTTCATTCAAAAAAATTCATACAAATCTTATACATCAAGAAATCTTCATATAAATACCAAGTGTCATATACTTCAAATTTCATTGAAACCTCTTGCATATATTTTCTTTTAATATTGCAAAGAAACATTTCATACCATTCATAAACACTTGTGTTACATTAAAAGATTTGTTTACTTGAAAGGGAAGATCAATCAAGTGATTGATTCATTGTATCAAAACTTCTACTCAAATATATTTTGTTATTATTGATTTGCTATCCAGGATTGTTGGAAGCAAGAGTCTTTGATTAGTGAGAGGATTGTTCTCATAATCAAGTTGGTAAATCCAAGAGGATTGTTCTTGGTAGTTGTAACCTTGTTGTCCATAGTTTTGGAAACAAGAGGTATCCTTAGGGAGGGTGTTCTCTTAAGGACTTATTGAAATCCAAGAGGATTGTTCTTGGTGGTTTTGTTAGAAGATTGTAGGAGGAGTCTTAGTATAGGCTTGTACAAAGATCTAACAATAGTAAAATCTCTTTCGTGTTTGAAAGGGGATTGGAGTACTCTCGGATTGTGAGGGGAACCAGTATATATCGTTGTGTTCTTTACTTTTCCGCTTTTTACCGCTTCCATCACTATTATCAAGAAAAGAAAAGAACTATTCAAGAACCTTCAAACACTTAACCAGAAAAATAAGTACAAGCATTCTCATAAAACCGGATAAATTTTCAAAGTCCTAATTCACCCCCCCTCTTAGGCGCACTCTTAAACTTACAGTTCTTAGTGTTCATGCGTGCGAATTTTATGTTACACTTAGAATAAATGAAATTAAAGGACACCATCATGATCCTCGTCCAAAAACAAGCAAAATCCATCTTTACATCTTTGAATTTAGTTGAGAATTGAGGGAGATAGGATTTCCAGAAATTGAAATCGTGAGGTTGAAGATGAAGTTGCTTTGCGCGCGTTTTTTTGAATTCTCAGAAGCAAGTTTAAAATATAATCAATTGGAAGCGTGTTTTGAACGACTAAAACGTTCAGCTCACTTGGTTACAAGCGCCTCTCACTTTCTCATGCCTTAGGTCTGGGGTTCGATCCCCCCCTCAGACCTTTTGTTCATTTTATTTTTTTCAACTCATTTAATGTCTTGCTTTCACATATAATCATATGGGCTCTTTCCTTAAACAGGCCACGCGCGTGGCCCAGTTGGTATTTGTTTTGTTTGGTAACCAAGAGGGCGTGAGTTCAACCCTTGGTGAGACCAAACCATATTTTTACTACTATTTTTCTTCCATTTTTTTATCAACTTCACACAATTATTTAACTTATCAAATAAATCCATTTTTACTTCATTTTTCACACACTTGTCATTTAATGTATATATTTTGTGAATAATCAAAAAAAATCATAAAAATATTATTTATTTCTTATATTTTTATTAGGTTTAAAATAGTATGTTTTAAGTGTTTTCTTAAATACTTTAAATATATATATTAATTTTGTTTTAACCTAATTATTTGTGTGAATAATTTTATGATAAAACCCTAATTGTTTAGGTCTTAATTAAGTAAAAATCTTTATTTTTATCTTAACTAAGTTGACTTTTGTCAATTCTCAAAACTGTTTCCAAATCTCTGATCAAATCAAATGATTAAGGTTTTCAAACAACAAAACCTTGTATCATTCAAAATCATTTTCAAATTGCTTTTACACCAGTACTGTAAAGTACTGGGCCTCTAATAGAGTGTAAGTCCCAAAAACCTTCTCTTCTTAGCTTGTTTTCAAAACTGTATTTTCAAAATCTTCTTTCTGTTTTCAAAACATTCTTCTGGTATTTGAAGGGCATTATTCCCGGTGAAACTCTTCAGATACCTATGTGACCTTTGTCCATCTTCACTTCTTCTGTTTTCAAAAAACCATTAACTGTTTATCATATATATTCAACTGTTATCAACAAAACAATAAAAATATTGTTGAGGCTCTGTACATACTTCTCCAAAGGCCTCCACTCCATCCAGGTTAGGCTTTACAAGCTTTCAATTTACAGTCTTTATTTAAATTACTGTCAAATATAAACTGTGCATATATATTAGTTTAGAACTACGTTTGAGTATAAACCTTAGGACAGTTAAACTATATATATATTATAGGAATATGGCCTAGGATTGAGAATGTCTTCCCGGTGAAGGCTCTTTCCTAATTAGAGATCTGTAGTTCAAACCCCCAAGATGAATTATTCCCGGTGAAACATCTTGGTAAAAACCTTAGAATCCAAAAATAATAGGACACATCCACCCAAAGAGGAATTATTCCCGGTGAAACCTCTTACCCATTTGCTTAGAGCCAAAATAAGTTCAAAACTACATAGCTTTCTCTTGTGCTATAACAAGGACCCTCGATTAGCCTCCTCTTGGGCTTTGTACAAGGACCCACAGGCTTCTTAAAAGCATTTCCAGCTTCCTCTTGAGCTTGTATACAAGGACCCATCAGGTTTCTTATAAACATAGGAACAGGTCTTTAGTCACCTTTTAGCCTACCCTGGTGAGTTTCTTCCAATTTAAACCAGACTTTAAACAAGCTAAGTTTGTCTCAATTTTGCATTGAGTACACCTTTTGGAATGAGAGACATGGACAGTCTCTGTCACCCTTATCTTCATCAATCTTCCTTAGCAGAGTCTAGGATCTATGTTTATTTTCTCCTCAGCATGTGTCAGCCTTCATCTTGGGCTTTAAACAAGAAGTCTCCATTAGATAATCTTTCTGCCAATCATTTCAACAAAATCCCTGGAAAGGGTTAGCTTCCACACATTCTATCATTTCAATAAAACCCCTGGAAAGGGTTAGCCTCCAAAGACAATTAAAATCAATCCATCATTTCAATAAAACCCCTGGAAAGGGTTAGCCTCCAAAGTCAATTAATAAAGATTCATTTCTCTTAGGAGATAATTTCCCCAAAAGAGTCAAAACCCCTGGAAAGGGTCAGCCTCCAAAAAACATGATAAAGTCAGTCTTTTACCAAATAATTTCTCCAGCTGAGTCAAAATCCCTGGAAAGGGTTAGCTTCCAAAGAAAAACAGTCTTTCAATAAATAAAATCTCCTCAATAGAGTCAAAACCAACAAAAACAGTTAGCCTCAACCTTGGGCTTCATACAAGGCACCCAAACAATAAAACTCCCCTGTCAATAGTCAGCCTCAACCTTGGGCATTGTACAAGGCAGATAATAGAGTCTCCCCAGTGAGTTCTTCATCACTCAGTAGCCACAACCTTGGGCTTTGTACAAGGCAGATAAACCATACTTTCATGTGTCAAAGATTCCTAACACCTAGGATCTTTTCCCCATAGAGTCATCCATACTCAGTTTATTTAAGAGTCTGCCACAACCTTGGGCTTTGTACAAGGCAGAAAATAATGTTTTCCCTAGCTAGAGTTAGCCACAACCTTGGGCTTCGTACAAGGCACATAAAATAGAGTCATTCATTCAATTATCCTCAACAGTTAGCCACAACCTTGGGCTTTGTACAAGGCACATAAATAGAGTCTCCCTAAGTAGAGTCAGCCTCAATTCTGGGCTTTGTACAGAACACAAAAATACCCTGTAATTAATCCCCAGTGGAGTCATCTCCCAGAGTCAATAATAATTAATTAATCAATCAAAAAGCCTCAAGCTTGGGCCTCATTCAAGCCAGCTAAAGTCAAATCTTTTATACAGTAGATAGACATAGCTTATCTCTATAGAGAGATATTTTTACTACTCTACCACATTCAAACAAACAAACATTTCAATTTCAATTTCATTCAAAGTCTCCCATTTAGGACTCTGAAAGACATGCTCTGGCACATCCCCAGACTTGTACACTTTCCCTAATTTGGATGAGCATCTTTCTTTCATTTTAGAGGCACGATGGCTGTCATACTTGATCAACCAAGTAGACTCCCCTCTTAATGAAACATCATTTTTTTAGCTTTTCTGTCACTTTTAAATGTTTGTGGTAGAATAGTACAAATACCTCTCTGTAAAGATGATTTCATGTCTCTTTACTGTAAACAGAGATTTAATTCCAAGCTTCAACCTTGAGCTTCAAGCAAGGCACCAAAAACAAGTAATTTCCCTAGTTAGTTCCCCGAACTACAATAAGCTCTGACTTCCACTAGGGATATGTAGGCATGAGGTTCACAAGGAATCTCACCGAGCTAATAAAATACCAAAAATAGTCAGTCTGTCTGTCTGTCTGTCTTTTCAAATCAAATCAATTCCTTCTCCTAACACAAAGGAGAAACTTTCCCAATCATTAGCAGCAAACACAATCACAATGACACAGAGAAGGTTCCTGTAGAGTACTACAGATATGTAGGGTGTTTAAACACTTCCCTATGTATAACCGACCCCCCGGACTCCAGAATTTCTAGTCTAGGTGAAATCCCCACACTTAGCAAACTCCTAGGGTTTAGTTGAGATCTTTTTTTCCCTTTCCTACTCGTAGGACAAATAAGAAAGTTCGTGTGATATCGTAGGAAGAACTGAAATAAAATTCATCCCACCACGGGCGCATTCTCCTTCCAAATTTCGCGTGAAGGGTCTAGCGTGCCGTCCTCCCAAGTGAAACGGGGAGGTAAAAGAAAACGACACCACAGGACCAAACCTTATTTTTTGACACTATTTTTCTTCATTTTCTTCACAACTTCATCATTTAATTTAACCAATCAAATCAACTTATTTTTTCTTCATTTTTTAAACACTTCTTATTTAATATACATATTTTGACAATATCAAAAAAAAAATCACAAAAAAAGATTTATTTAATATGTTTTTAATTAGGTTTAAAATGATGCATTTTTAAATACTTTAAATATTTGTTTTTCATTTAATTTTCAAACCTAATCACTTGTAAATATTTTTGTGATCAAAACCTAAATCACTTAGGTCTTAATTAAGCATTAAAATTTGATTTAAACTTAATTAAGTTGACTTTTGTCAAATTCAAATCATTTTAAAACAAGCGATCGCGATTCTTTTCAAAGACGATAAACCATTTCTTTTTGAAACTATTGATTAAATCTTTTTAATTGATCAATTGATTTTCAAAACGATGTGGGCCTCTCGAATATTAGAGAGTATAAGTCCCTTTCCCTTTTATTTGTACAGTTTTTCTTTGTACAGAAAACTTTTTCAAAACAAAAACTTTCAAACAGTTTTTCAAACGACGCATCTTTTAACAAAACAATCAACCATGTTTTATAAAATAAAACATGGGCCTCCATGTAGGTATAAGTCCCAAGCCCTTTTGTAAATACCTGTTTACATAGCTTTGAATAAACTCAATGGGACTCTCCCCGAATATAAGTCCCGAGCCCCCGTGTTTACAAATGGATCATGCTTACAGGTATATTTCCTTCATAAACTCCATTATATACACACACTTTGTAACTGTTCATATTTGTTCATGTACTTGTTCATATTTGTTCGTACTTGTTCATACTTGTGATTGTGTTATATATGCTTGTTTAACTTAGTACAACACTAGGTTCCCCATAGCCTCCTATTGGGCTTCGTGCAAAGAATCTCCCTAGTTTAGGTTAGGACATAGAGTATGGTTTCCCGGTGAAATCGCTCTAAGAGCTCAAACCAACTATACCATGCCTCCCCTTGGGCTTTGTACAAACGAGTGACCCTCCCATAGCCTCCTCTTGGGCTTACAATGCAAGGACCCTCGATTGTCCCTCCCATAGCCTCCTCTTGGGCTTAAAATGCAAGGACCCTCGGATAGCCTCCTCTTGGGCTTCGTACAAGGACCCACGGGCTTCTTATAAGCATCCCCAATATCCAAATCAAATACCCTAGGAGATTAGACATTTATCATCTCTATGATAGGAGTATCTCTTCTATATCATCACAAACAATCAATCAATCAAACTTTTTTGCCATAAGGCTGGCTAATCAATCAAACCGTTTTGCCACCATACTGGCTGATTAATCAAAGTTTTTGTCACAGGGCTGACTTCATTGAAACTTTTGCCACGAGGCTGGCTGATTAATCAAAACTTTTTGTCACAAGGCTGACTTCATTGAAAGTTTTTGCCACAAGGCTGGTTAAACAAACAAAAACATCTTTATCATTCTAAGCGCCATAAGTGGCATGGCCCAGGGCTTATAATGAAAAGATTTTCAAACAAAAACAAACAGATGTATGTGATGATATAGATTAGATACATCGAACATTTAGATGACATTTGTCTCTTTTCCTTTGCTTCCACTAGCATAAGTGGGAACTACGATTGCTCTGACTTTCTCAACATCCCTTTGAGAATACGTAGGCACAAGGTCATATCCTTGGCGAGCAAAACAAAACAAAAAAAACCATTCAAACCTTAGCACCCGTAGACCCCGAGCTACAGATGCTCTGATTCCCTCTAAGGGATATGTATGCAGAGGATCGCGATGATCTTTGCGAGCATAATCAAACAAACACCTTAGGTCCCACCTATTTCACAAGAACCTCCACCACAAAGGATGAAAAACAAAACAAAGAAACCTATAGAGTACTATAGATACGTTGGGTGCTAATACCTTCCCTTCGTATAACCAACCCTCTTACCTGGAATCTCTCCCCCACTTATGCATTGCTTTTAGTTTTGGGCTTTGCATCTGTTTTTTAGGTTATTGCAGCTTTTTTCCTTTTCCTCCTTTGGAAACAATAAAAAGTTTGGTCGGTACAAAAGAAAAATCATTTTTTTGAGCACTCGAGCCCAAAGAAGGCATCAGGTGTCTCATCCCGAAAAAAAGACAACGATTTTTCCCCGCGACAGAAAAATGGCGACTTCACTGGGGACGAAACTTTTTATTGTTTCCAAAGAAAGGGTTATTTTTATTTGTTTTGTTTTCATTTTATTCTTGTTACATGTGTGGTTCTTTGGTTCTGTTACTTATGTGGCTCTGTTACAAGTGATACATTATGGACAAATCCTAACCCGGATTAAGTACACATAAGAATTAGGTGGAGGGTATAGTCATGTATGGCATACAAGGAGTTCAGTCCTTAAAAAGTCAGCATGAGAATCCTTCCGCTCAGTGGAGGTTCCTTGTTGGTAGTATATGTTTAGCAAGTTCAGTTGCAAAGACATTATTGCTTTCATTGAACTGTAGAAGCTGAGTTGGCTGTAGAACCCCAACCCATCCTGGCCTTATTAGGTTGTGGTGCAGAAACTATTCAGGTGTAGACTTGGATTAGTTGTCATGCGGAGAACCACACTCAGACGAGTTTTTCTTGAGAATATTGCTGGCTCACAAGTTCAGTTGTGCAAGCCGGTAATATCCGAAAGAAAAATGTGGACTCTGACGTATCAGTAGAACATGTTTTGCAGGTGATAAACCCTAGTACTATCCCATGTTTGGTTCTCTGACCTCATGCTCGTGACGCTGGACCGTTGAATTTGTGTGTACCATGTTTGTGTTACCATGTTTGTAGAGTTATGTTTGAATTACCATGTTTGCGCTACCATGTTTGTCGCACCATGTTTGCTTTACCATGTTTGAATATGTGGCATCCATGCATCCATGCATTCATACATTCATTAAAAATCCATCTTTTCCCATAAAAACATGATTTTTCCAAAATTTTAGAGAATTTTTCCTTGCAAACATTATAGGATTAAGTGATGGAGTGGGTAAAAAGGCATACCAAGAAGTACGGTTTCAAAGCGCCTAATGTGGAAAGACTGAAAGAATTAGCATCTTTTGTACAAGATCCTTCCGATTTTAGGAAAAGCCATGGAAAGCTTTTGCCTATCTTGAACACTCATGTTGATGAAGGACTTCTCAAAACTCTGGTTCAGTTCTATGATCCCGTCTACCGGTGTTTCACCTTTCCAGACTATCAGTTGGTACCAACCTTGGAAGAATATGCCAATCTTTTGGGTATTCCTGTGTCTGACAAAATACCTTTCAATGGTTTGGAAGCCATTCCTAAGTCACCAGCCATTGCAGCAGGTATCCACTTGAAGAAATCTGAAATAGAAAGTAATTGGACTACCAAAGGAAACCTTCCGGGTTTGACTTCGCAGTTTCTAATAAAGAAAGCCTTTGATTTCATTGAAACTAGTAGCATGATAGCTTTTGAAGCTGTATTAGCCTTGCTCATTTATGGGTTAGTTCTATTTCCCAACATCAACGACTTTGTTGATATCAACGCCATAAAGATTTTTCTGATTGGAAATCCTGTTCCGACTTTGCTTGGTGATGTGTATTTCTCTATTCATCACAAAAATCGCCAAGGTGGTGGAATCATTGTATGTTGTGCACCTCTTTTGTACAAATGGATTGTTTCACACTTACCTAAGTCTCCTATTTTCACGGAAAACCGAGAAGGTTTGCATTGGCCTCGAAGACTTATGTCCCTTACTAATAATGATATTCATTGGTATACCTTGGCTCGCTGCGGTACAGAAACCATTGATAGTTGTGGAGAGTTCGCCAACGTACCCCTCATTGGTACACAAGGAGGAATTAACTATAATCCGGTCCTAGCCCGACGCCAACTCGGGTATGCAAATTCAGTTAAACCTGTTGGTCTCGCAGTGGAAAGTTACTTCTACCAAGAAGGGGAGGATCCTCAAGGGTTGAAAACAAGAATGGTAAGAGCCTGGTATGACGTCCGAAGAAAAGGAAAAGGTGAGATAAGGAACTGCATTGCTACGAACGCCTACACCAGCTGGGTGAAGAAAAGAGCAAAGGAGTTTCAAATGCCTTATGGTTATGAAAAACCCATGTTCCCTGTGGTATCTCAACTACCCAATGTTCCCATTAACACTGTGGAAGAGTACCAGGAGATTTTAGCCAAGATGAGGTTAGAAAAGGACTCTTGGGAAGAAAAGTTTCGTAAAACTGATGAGGAAAATAAAAAGTTGAAGAAAAGAGTGAAAGATCACGAAGAAACTCTCTATTATCAAGATGGATGGCTCATGAGCAAAGATGAGAAGATCCGTCGGAAAGACGCTGCAATCAGGAGATACATCAAAGAAAGCAAGAAAAATCTTGAAGCCTCGACAAGCAACGCTCCGATACCTGACAATTGGAAGAATGTTGTTGACAAGCTGAGGGCTGAAAAGGCCGAGTTGAAAGCTCACTATGGGAAAGAAATCATGAAGCTCAAGCTGCACAATGCATTTGGTTCTTCGTCTGATGAAGATGCTTAGGATTGTTTAGCTTTTTATTTATCATTTGCTTCTGTAAGGAGCTACGCTCCAATGTTGTAACATTTCCCATTTATTCAATAAAAGAATTGTTTGTGTTCAAATGTTTGCAAGGAAATAATCTTTAAAATATTTGGAAAAATCATAAATTTCTTTTTGCATACATACATTCTGCATATCGAGTCTGTTGTATAGAGTCTTATCTTTTGGATCTTTCTCCAATAGATCGTCAAGCTGTCGCGTCTCAAAGTTTCTCGACCGCGCTCGCAATCAGATCACAGATACAATACTCGTTCAAGCAGAAGAAGAGTAATGGAACACTCTGAACAAGAGAATATTGAGCTCCGTGGTACGGTGACCACCCTTCAGGAAAAGTTGGAAAGTCTCACTACTCTGGTTGACTCCTTGATGGCCGCACAGAATCAGCCGCCGCCACCCAACAGTCAAGCAACAGTAACATCTGAAGTCACTACTCCAGTTTCTACAGTTGCATTCAGCATTCCATCTTTCTCCATGCCAGAAGGTTGGGGCCCGCCTTTCAGCTTTGGTACAGGTTTCCGCCATAATTTCTCTGGGGTTCAAACAGCTACAACTGAAGCGCCTGCTACACAAGGTTCAGCATTTATTCCACATTCAGGGGTAACTTTTTCCCAAATCACTATGGCACTTTCTCAACCCACTATGACAGTTCCGACCCCTACGGTTCACACAGTTCCTTATGATGGCAATGAGATTTATCATGATCAAGGTGATAGCACAAATCAGCGTAATCTTGTGGAAGATCTCCAAGAACAGTTCAACAAGATTCAACTGGAAGTCAAAGCTATTCGTGGCAAAGATTTGTTTGGAAAGAATGCCCAGGAGCTATGTTTGGTTCCCAGTGTACAAATACCTGCTAAATTCAAGGTCCCTGACTTTGAGAAGTACAAAGGAAGTTCTTGTCCACAAAGTCATCTTGTGATGTATGCCAGAAAGATGTCTACTTATGCAGATAATCATCAGTTGCTTATCCATTACTTTCAAGACAGTTTGACTGGTGCCGCACTGAAGTGGTACACAGGTTTGGATAGCACCAATATTCGGACTTTCAATGACCTAGGTGAGGCCTTTGTCCAACAATACAAATACAACTCGGATATGGCTCCAGACAGAGATCAGCTCCGATCCATGGCTCAGAAAGATCATGAAGCTTTCAAAGAATATGCCCAACGATGGAGAGAAACTGCTGCTCAGATTAATCCACCGTTGAAAGAGAAAGAGATGACAAAGATCTTCTTGAATACTCTCAGTCCGTTTTATTATGAACGCATGATTGCTAGTGCTCCAAGTGATTTCACCGAAATGGTAAACATGGGGATGCGTCTAGAAGAAGGAGTCCGAACCGGACGTCTAACTAAAGAAGGTGGATCTTCAAGCGGAACCAAAAAGTTCGGAGGTGGTTTCCAAAAGAAGAAAGAACAAAGTGTTGACATGGTATCCCAAGGGAGGCCAAGAGGAAACATCAATCGTCAACAACAGGTTGCTGCCATTGCGCCAGTCGGTAATACAGCACCAAATCCGGGATTTACCCCGCAGTTTCAACAACAACAGCCTCGACAACAGGCTCAGCAGTTCAACAATAATCAGAATCGTGTGCAAAGAGCTCCACAGTTCGATCCGATTCCAATGACCTACACAGAATTGTACCCTGCGTTGGTTGAAAAAGGTCTCGTTCAAACTAGAGCACCACCACCAGTACCTGAGAAACTCCCATGGTGGTACAAAGCTGAGGTATCATGCCCTTATCATCAAGGAGCGCCTGGCCATGATCTTGAGCATTGCATAGCTTTGAAATATGAAGTTCAGAGGTTGGTTAGATCTAATCTCCTCTCATTCAGAAATTTGAATCCAAATGTGCAAGCAAATCCGCTGCCCAATCATGGAGGGCATGTTGTAAACATGGTGTATGGATGTCCTGGTCCATACCGAGTCTATAATATCAATTACTCAAGAGCCGATTTGGTACAAATGCACGCCACTCTCTGTCGAGGGCAGAATTTTCGCCAGCATCAGTATGGTTCCTGTAGCATATGTTGTGTAGATCCTCACGGATGTTCGATTGTGAGAAGAGATCTCCAAGTTCTGTTGGATAATGGTACTATTCAGATCTACAGAAATAGGGATGAAAATGAAGTTAACATGATAGGATGTTATCCGCATGAGCTTTTAGTCTCAGATATCAACTCGGAAATGCCTAAAGTTAACGTCATCGTTCCTCATTTCAACATGCCCGAACGCATAGAAGTTACTTACAACAAGCCAAAGGTTCCTATTGCTCCTTTGATCATTTGTCTACCTGGACCTGTTCCTTATGACTCTGACAAGGCGGTTCCATACAACTACAATGCAACAATGATAAAGGATGGACAAGAAGTTCCTTTACCAACTCTTTCATCTGTCGTGAACATCGCTGATGTGAGTCGAGTAACAAGAAGTGGACGTGTGTATACTCCACTACAGCCTGTTGCTCCTGCAGCCGGACAAAATCCTGTCAATACACCAGTGGGGAATCCTGAGGAAACTCCTGTCAGTAATACAAACACTGATGTTGGCCAATCCAGTGGAACCAATGTCAATCCAGATTTTGATGAAATTTTGAAGCTTATCAAAAGGAGTGAATACAAGATTGTGGATCAGCTTATGCAGACTCCTTCAAAGATCTCAATACTTTCATTGCTTTTAAACTCAGAAGCCCACAGGGAAGCCCTGATGAAGGTCTTAGATCAAGCTTTTGTGGACCATGATGTGACTGTTGATCACTTTGATGGGATAATAGCCAACATAACAGCTTGTAACAATTTAAGCTTCTGTGATGAAGAACTCCCCGAGGAGGGTAAAAATCACAATCTTGCTTTGCACATTTCTATGAACTGTCAGTCAGACTCTTTGTCCAATGTGTTGGTAGACACCGGATCTTCCTTGAATGTTATGCCAAAGACGACCCTTGCTCGTTTGTCTTACCAAGGAATGCCTATGAAGTTCAGTGGTGTAGTAGTCAAAGCATTTGATGGATCGCGAAAATCAGTTATCGGCGAAGTCAACCTTCCCATGACAATTGGTCTCCATACATTTCAAATCACCTTCCAGGTCATGGACATTCAAGCTGCTTATAGCTGTCTGTTAGGACGACCATGGATCCATGAAGCAGGGGCAGTAACTTCTACACTCCATCAAAAGTTAAAGTTTGTAACAAATGGAAAATTGGTAACAATAAGTGGAGAACAAGCCTTGATGGTGAGCCATTTATCCAATTTCTCTTTCATCAGTGCTGATGATGTGGAAGGAACTCCGTTCCAAGGTCTCTCTTTAGAAGACGAATCTTCCAAAAAGAAAGCATCGATCTCTTCTTACAAAGAGGCAGTAAAAGTAGTGAAAGATGGAACTACCACTGGCTGGGGGCAAGTTGTGATCCCTACCAAGAATGAAACTAGAGCAGGTCTCGGATGTTCACCAACATTCTCAAACTGCACCAAGAAGGATGAAACCCTTCGTCCGATCAAAGAAACGTTCCATAGTGGAGGGTTCCTTAACCCAATTCCTCAAGAGGTTAATGTTCTTATCGAAGAATGCATCGAAGAAGATCTACCTGATCCTGAAGAAGAATGGAAATGTTATCTCAATGACTCGGGATACATATCTCAGGAAGAACCATATCCTCCGTCACAGAAATCCAAAGGCAATGAAACTGAGCCTATTCCTGCAGAAATATGGGATACCTTGGGACAACCAAGTGGCAAATTTGATTATATGGTGAAATATACTGCACCTGAAAGTTCAAAGATTGCGATTGAAGACATCCAACCAACTGGATGGGGAGATCCCTTTGAATATAACAGTCAACCAGAAGAGGCTTATCAGCCCTGTCAATTTTCTCAGCAGCCTGAAATTACTGAAGATTTCGGATTCAATGCATCTGCCAAGGTTTATAATCCTGAAGATGGTTATTATCACATAAATGCCATTTTTGAAGATGAAGGGGAAGATGGTCCCGCAACTGACTCAGAAAGTGTCGCTGACAATGAGTCTCTTCATCCTGGAGACTGGGAAATACATCCTGAAAATTCTGAAGATTGTGACTCATCTTATGCTCTTCAAGAAGTAGGAGAAGACCGTTTCAACTCTACAAAGAACAAGGTTGACAAACCAGGACCTTCAAATCCTGCTCGACCAGCGGTCAATGTCAATACTGAAGATAATTCTGAGGAGAATTTTCCTGAATACATAATACACAGAGGAGTTCGTTGCTACTGGAAAGCTGTTGACGTTCCGAATGTTGTTCGCCGCTCAAAGTAATCACCTCGCTGTTATTTTGACCTCCTGCCTTGCCCAAAGCAGAGAGATGTTTTATAGGGCTTTGCTTTTAAATGTTCTGCCCAAATAACTTTGTGTATAGGGCTCTGTTTTAAAAGTTTCCCTCTTTGTCCTGCCCAAGACAAACGAGTTTGTGTTTAGGGCTTTGTTTCAAAAATGAATCATAAATAAAGTGTCATTTTGAATTTCCTACATTATATGTTTTATTTTTGCTTTTTTTCTGGAAATGGTAATCCTAAAAAACCAAAAAAAAAACTTTCTCAAAAAAATCTGCATACACTCTTGCATTCATAAATTTTCTGAAATAAATATAAATCACATGTGCAGATTTACTATTGATAAACCCATTGAATGCAATAACCCTATGCCCTCTCCCAACTTTGAGTTTCCTGTGTTCGAAGCCGAAGAAGAGGAAGAAGAGGAGATCCCGGACGAGATCTCTCGATTACTTAAGCACGAGGAAAGAGCCATTCTGCCTCACAAAGAGCCTTTAGAAAAGATCAACTTGGGTTCTGAAGAAGACAAAAAAGAAGTGACCATTGGATCGCTGCTTGATGCTGATATCAAGAGTAAGTTGACAGACCTTCTCAAAGAATATGTTGACGTGTTTGCCTGGTCCTACCAAGACATGCCTGGGTTGGATACCAATATTGTTCAGCATTACTTGCCATTGAAGCCAGAATGTTCGCCGGTTAAGCAGAAATTGCGAAGGACTCACCCTGATATGGCTAATAAGATCAAAGTGGAAGTTCAAAAACAGCTCGATGCAGGTTTTCTAGTCACCTCAGAATATCCTCAATGGTTGGCCAACATAGTGCCACTTCCGAAGAAAGATGGTAAAGTCAGAATGTGTGTTGACTACCGTGACTTGAACAAAGCCAGTCCAAAAGATGACTTTCCATTACCACATATTGACATGTTGGTTGATAACACCGCTAAATTCAACGTCTTTTCCTTCATGGACGGGTTCTCCGGTTATAATCAGATCAAGATGGCTCCTGAAGACATGGAGAAGACATCTTTCATCACCCCATGGGGTACATTTTGCTACAAAGTGATGCCATTTGGATTAAAAAATGCAGGCGCAACTTACCAAAGGGCGATGACTACTCTCTTTCATGACATGATGCATAAAGAAATTGAAGTTTATGTGGACGACATGATAGCCAAGTCCAGCACAGAAGAAGAACACATTGAATACCTTTTGAAGTTGTTTCAACGACTAAGGAAATATCAGCTTCGCTTGAATCCTAACAAATGTACTTTTGGGGTTAGATCTGGAAAACTCTTGGGTTTCATTGTCAGCCAAAGAGGAATTGAAGTAGATCCCGACAAAGTCAGAGCTATTCAAGAGATGCCTGCACCAAAAACTGAAAAGCAAGTAAGAGGATTTCTCGGACGATTGAACTATATCTCCAGGTTTATCTCTCAAATGACTGCTACTTGTGGGCCAATTTTCAAGCTTCTCCGCAAAGATCAAGGGGTTGTATGGACTGAAGATTGCCAGAAAGCGTTCGACAGCATCAAGGAATACCTGTTAGAACCACCAATATTGATTCCTCCAGTTGAAGGAAGACCACTAATCATGTACCTTACCGTGTTGGAAGAATCCATGGGTTGTATGCTTGGACAGCAAGATGAAACTGGTAAGAAGGAGCATGCCATCTATTACTTGAGTAAGAAATTCACAGACTGTGAGTCTCGTTACTCCATGCTCGAAAAAACATGTTGTGCTTTGGCTTGGGCTTCAAAACGTCTCCGCCAGTACATGATCAACAATACTACTTGGTTAATCTCCAAAATGGATCCGATCAAGTATGTCTTTGAAAAGCCTGCATTAACAGGAAGGATTGCCCGATGGCAAATGCTGTTATCTGAATATGACATTGAATACCGTGCTCAAAAAGCGGTTAAAGGAAGCATTCTCGCTGATCATTTGGCGCATCAACCAATTAATGAATATCAATCTCTCAAGTTTGACTTTCCTGACGAAGATGTCTTGTACTTAAAGATGAAAGATTGTGACGAACCGTTACCTGAAGAAGGTCTTGATCCTGGATCAAGATGGGGCCTAATTTTCGATGGAGCAGTAAACGCTTTTGGCAATGGAATTGGGGCAATCATCATCACTCCCAAGGGTACTCATATCCCGTTCTCCGCCAGATTACTATTTGATTGCACCAACAACATCGCAGAATATGAAGCTTGTATCATGGGTCTCGAAGAAGCCATTGACTTAAGGATCAAGATCCTAGACATATATGGAGATTCAGCCCTCGTGATCAACCAAATCAAAGACAAGTGGGAAACTTACCACCCTGGCTTGATTCCTTACAGAGACTATGCAAGACGTCTTTTGACTTTTTTCAACAAAGTTGAATTGCATCATATACCTCGAGATCAGAATCGAATGGCAGACGCCTTGGCTACTCTATCTTCCATGTTCAAAGTCAATCATTGGAATGATATGCCTACAGTCAGAATTGCACGCCTTGAAAGGCCCGCCTATGTGTTTGCAACTGAAGCAGTCATCGATGATAAACCGTGGTTCCACGACATCAAGCGCTTCCTTCAAACTCAAGAGTACCCGCTTGGGGCATCAAACAAAGATAAGAAAACTCTAAGGAGGCTTTCTGGCAGTTTCTTCCTGAATGAAGATGTGCTATACAAAAGAAACTTCGACATGGTTTTGCTCAGATGCGTGGACAGACACGAAGCAGACATGTTAATGCATGAAGTGCATGAAGGGTCCTTTGGAACTCATTCAAATGGGCATGCAATGTCCAAAAGGATCTTAAGAGCAGGATACTATTGGTTGACAATGGAATCAGACTGTTATAAACACGTGAAGAGATGTCACAAGTGCCAGATCTATGCAGATAAGATCCATGTGCCACCGACTCTACTCAACGTTCTATCATCTCCGTGGCCTTTTTCCATGTGGGGTATCGACATGATTGGAATGATTGAACCAAAAGCTTCAAACGGTCATCGTTTCATCTTAGTGGCAATTGATTACTTCACCAAATGGGTCGAAGCAGCATCTTACGCCAACGTTACAAGACAAGTGGTTGTGAGGTTTATCAAGAATAACATCATTTGCCGATATGGTGTTCCCAGCAAGATCATTACTGATAATGGTTCAAACTTGAACAACAAGATGATGAAAGAATTATGTGAGGAATTCAAGATTGAGCATCATAACTCTTCTCCTTATAGACCAAAAATGAACGGCGCCGTTGAAGCTGCCAACAAGAACATTAAGAAGATTGTCCAGAAAATGGTCGTCACTTACAAAGACTGGCACGAAATGCTGCCATTTGCTTTACATGGGTACCGTACTTCAGTGCGTACTTCAACAGGGGCAACTCCCTTTTCTCTAGTATACGGCATGGAAGCTGTGCTCCCCGTAGAAGTTGAAATACCATCAATGAGAGTCCTCATGGAAACTAAGTTATCAGAGGCTGAATGGTGTCAAAGCAGATACGATCAGTTGAACTTAATCGAAGAAAAACGTATGACTGCTCTATGCCATGGACAGTTGTACCAAGCAAGGATGAAACAAGCTTTCAACAAAAAGGTTCGACCTCGTGAATTTCAAGAAGGCGACCTCGTGCTTAAAAAGATCTTGTCTTTTCAACCAGATTCTAGGGGCAAATGGTCTCCTAATTACGAAGGCCCGTATGTTGTCAAAAGAACATTTTCTGGCGGCGCCATGACTCTTGCAACCATGGATGGTGATGAACTCCCACATCCTGTGAATGCTGATGCAGTCAAGAAATACTTTGTCTAAAAAAGAACAAAAGAACAGCTCGGTAAGTCGAAAACCCGCAAAGGGCGACTTAGGCAAAAATGAGCGTCTCGGTGGACTGAAAACCTGAAAGGGCGGTCCAGGCAAAAATTAGAGACAATAAACAGAAAAAATTCATCCTGGTAGATTGAAAACCTGAAAGGGCAATCTAGGCAAAAATTAAGGAATAATGACAAAGTAACTGCATCAGTCCATACTTCGTCACCTGAGGAGTCTTTTCCATCAAAGGATCTTCGATCAAATCATCGTCAATCTGAAGCAACAAGCACAGTTGGAACTCAAAGTTGTTAGGGGGAATAGTGGTTATTGCTTTCAATGTAGCCTTTTCCGCATAATTACCATTTCCAACTTTTGTAAATACTCTATGGAATCACGCCTTTAGCTGATTACCATCCTATTAAATAAATTTGAGCCTTGTGCCCACTTGTTTGCAATCTCTAATTTCTTTTAGCTTGCAAAATGACGCTTTAATTGTGTTATTCACTTTTGAGAAAAAGAAAAAAAAAAGTTTTAAATGAATTTACTTTCCTCTTTCAAAATAAAAGCGAAATTTTCCTTTGAGTTGTGAACAACAGAAGGAACATCAACAGCTATCTCCATAGGACGAATCAAGGATTATGATAGGAAAAGTTCTTCTATCCCTAGTGAAGAAGGTCTTTTATCCCCAGTGACGAAGATTTTCCATCTTCAGTGAAGAGGTTCTTCCATCTCAATAAGAAAAGATGCTTATCTTCCCCAGGGAAGTTTAAAGCATGCAGCACCATTCATCACCCGTGTTATCTACACCGTGTTGAAGAACATTTGCCAAGTATCTGGTTGTATTGCGGCATCGGTCCCTCTCCAGTATATACTTCTTTGTCTGTCAGTATTGTTAGCATGCAAGCGACATTCATGACATTCATCATTCATACATATTTGCATCATTTATGCATCATTGCATTTTTCGAATGTCTGCCTAAAATCACTTGTTCAGGATATATCTATCCCAAAAAAAGAGAAAAAAGCAAAAAAAGAGAAAAAAGAAAAAAGAAACAGGTATGGGCGTGTCATCTCTCCAGTAGGTTGTCACCCATAAGCAGAAAGAACATTTTCTTTCTCCAGTTCCCCACTGAGATCATTCCTCGTGGAAGAAGGTTGCTTTAGCTTCTCCTCTCAAAACAAAGGAGAAAATCCCCGTTGAGTTCAATCCTCATGGGTACAAAGTCTTGTTTGACTGTCTCTTTCCAATTCATTCATGGATAGAACCCCGTCTTTACCAGAGACTCAAATTCCGATTCCCCAAACAGAGTCGTGAAAAATAGAACAATAAGCAAAAGCCTCATCATCTGAGCAGCTTATGTCTCTTCCAAAAGATTTTTCCTCTCTAGGAAATCAATCATGAAGACCATTTGACAATCAGGGCCTTATTACTGTTCACAAGGCTGAATAACCAGTAATTTCCCTAACAAAGTCTCCAGGATCATTTTATCACTCGGCTGATAATTGATCATGTCTTCATAACCACTATCACAAGGCTGGTAGTCGGTACCCTTTTGTTCTGGTTATATTATTAAACATGTCTATCACCATGCTGATAGTCGATAATATTAACCGAACCTTTGAAACTCTTTTTACCATGTCAAGTCTATCACAATGCTGGTAGTCGGTAATATAGTTTCATACCTTTCACCTTCGCATTATTAAACAAGTCTATCCCCATGCTGATAGTCGATAATGTCGATAGGTAAGCTTTTTCTTACAAAGCTATCATTCCCCGGTGAAGCATACACTTGCTTTCCCGAACAGAAAAAATGGATTCTCTTCCTAAAACGGATTGAGACATCCTTCCAGATCTCTTCTCCCCAGTGGAGTCATTTTTTGATATCCCTCGGTAAAGATATCCTTGCATCATTCGCAATTTTGGTATCTTAGGTCCAAAATTTGCGTCTTCTGATATTTAAGTCTCTTCCACCCTATCAAAACGAAGATTTTCAATCTTCATGTCTCAGGTTGAAGAAACTTAAATAGGGGCATTTGTCATACCCCAATTTTTGACCTAAGATACCACCTCATATCATAGCATATGCATCATTTGCATCTCTAACAAATTGCATAGCTTGTGTTTGCTACTTGTGGCTCAGCAGGGTTTAATCAAGAAATCACTCATCAGTACAAGTAACAATCAATTAGGGTTTTGTTCTCCCTCCATCTCAAAAGAACTATCTTCATCAACAATCAACATTCGGTCCTCAGAGATTCATTTCAACAAGCTCAAAGGCACTGAATCAATCAGATTAGGGTTTTGACTGAAGATAGCATACTCCTGACTTTTGCTCAGGATTTGACCTAATGAGTTGGGACATGACCTCAAGACCCCAAAGTGCATCATTTTGACCTAATCCATTGGCTCAGAACATCTCCTATACAAGGATTGATCAACAGTGAAATTTCAAATCATCAGAATTAGGGTTTTGGAATTATCAGGGACTGAAATCAGGGATCACATTTGGGAAACCCTAAAAATCCCCAGGAAGCCAATCAAAGATTTCAATCATCCTCAAATAATCCCTATGACAATATACAATGGAAATTACATCTCAATTCAAGATCCACAGTCAACAATTTCATCAGGTCGACAATTAGGGTTTTTGGCCTAATTCACTGAACAACTGACTTTTTAATCAGAACATGGTGCCACAACTCAAACCATGGCTCAATATCCTCTAATGCTTCAATGTGATCCATTCATACCATTCATTTGATGAGGATAGCCTGTTTCATTTGAAATCTCCAGAAACGCGATTCGTCTGAAAAAGTCAACTGTACAAGATCACCATTGACTTTTGGGGAATTTTGGTCAACCATGACTTTTGAAGTTTTGAATCATCAATATATGATATATGAAGTCATTTGATCAAGAAAAATCAAGAAAATCAATCAAGAATCAAAAAGTCAAAGGTTGACTTTTATACTTAGAAAAATTTTCTAAGTGTTTTTCAATGGTTTTTCCAAACTTTGGAAGGGAATAACTCAAAATTTCTTCTACAAACTGAAAAAAACTTCCAACATGAAAGTTGTAGATTTTGATCCAATAAACAACTTTGACACATATAATTTTTTTTCATAAGATCAACCATTTAAGAGATATGGAGCTTCAAAGTTGGCATCTTTTGAAAAATGCACTTAAAATCTCACTTTCTTCAAAGTTCATGGCTCTTTTTCACCCACTTCCTTAAAGATCTTGAAGAAACTTTCAACTTGGGTTTTGAAGTGTGTAATATGAGCTTTCCAAAATGTCCAAGAGCATGAAAAAATATGGAGTGTAGCTATGATTTTGAATTTTGACATTAGTGAACTTTTCATTTGAAATTTCAAGTCATTTTGCCAAAGTTATGAACCATTTTGCCAAATGATCCAAGTAATGATGCATAGATGCAATGATTGAAGATATTTTCTGATTTGAAGATCAGAATGGAAGAGATAAGAAGCTTGGCAAAATAACCATGGTTAAGTCACTTTTAACCATTTGCATTTAATGTGAAAGATTCCATTTTATCTCTTAAGCCAAATCATCACTTCTTGATCAACTTGCAAGAGCTTTGCATTCAGAATCCTTGCCCTATAAATAGAGGTTCAAATTAATCTTCAAATCACACCAAAACCTCACAATCATAGGTTTTCTCTCTTCTTTCTTGATTTGCAAGTTTCATGAGTTTCAAAGAGGAAGAATTGCAATTTCCATCTCTTGCAATTTCTGAGCAAAGTGAGGGTTCTAACATCTCATAAACATCAAATGTGATGTGTTTGAACCATCCATACACCCCAAAAACACCAAGAACTTAGAATCACTACCTCACTTCTCAAATATGCATAACATAAGCCTTATCATGCCAATTTTCATCCAAGCTCAATTCTGTCCAATCTAACCATCCAAACACCATCCATATACTATATATGAACTATTCCAATCATCATCCCTGACCTGTAACTCCAAAATCACCAAGCTTGATCCTCACTTGAGCCCTACTGCAGATCGAGCATCACCAGCTGGTCCAGAGGTTTTCAGTTCATTCCAATCATCCAAACATGTTCCATAAGGTCCATTGAAGCTGTCCAGATCAAGAAACAACATCTGGAACCTCTCATTTGCAGAATTCGATTCACAGTTTGGCCGTTTTTGAAGGTAAGCCTCATGAACTCCAAACTCATACATACATGCATCATAAATGAAAAATTGAATTGCTATCTTGTTTCTGCACTATCACTGATCAATAGCCCTCAATCAATTTCACAATTCATCAATCCTACACGATTCCATGTTCAAATTCGGAATTAGGGTTCTTAGTGTTCATCACAAAATTGATCACCTTAGAGCAAATATAAATGAATTATGAGGGCACCATCATGTTTCTCGTCCAAAATCGAGCAAGATAGACCATCTACTTGATCAAAACAATCCAGTTTTAGAGAAATTCAAAATCAAAATAGGGATGTGTTCTTGGCGCCATTTTTTTGTTCAGAGATTTCAAACACTTGTTTTTGAATATAATTAAATGAGCGTGTATCATAAACAAGCTGCGCGCGCAGCTCAGTTGGTTGTTGTTTTGAGTAGTGAACCTTAAGGTGTGGGTTCAAACCCTGGCAGGACCAAACCTTATTTTTTGACACTATTTTTCTTCATTTTCTTCACAACTTCATCATTTAATTTAACCAATCAAATCAACTTATTTTTTCTTCATTTTTTAAACACTTCTTATTTAATATACATATTTTGACAATATCAAAAAAAAAAAATCACAAAAAAAGATTTATTTAATATGTTTTTAATTAGGTTTAAAATGATGCATTTTTAAGTGTTTTTAAATACTTTAAATATTTGTTTTTCATTTAATTTTCAAACCTAATCACTTGTAAATATTTTTGTGATCAAAACCTAAATCACTTAGGTCTTAATTAAGCATTAAAATTTGATTTAAACTTAATTAAGTTGACTTTTGTCAAATTCAAATCATTTTAAAACAAGCGATCGCGATTCTTTTCAAAGACGATAAACCATTTCTTTTTGAAACTATTGATTAAATCTTTTTAATTGATCAATTGATTTTCAAAACGATGTGGGCCTCTCGAATATTAAAGAGTATAAGTCCCTTTCCCTTTTATTTGTACAGTTTTTCTTTGTACAGAAAACTTTTTCAAAACAAAAACTTTCAAACAGTTTTTCAAACGACGCATCTTTTAACAAAACAATCAACCATGTTTTATAAAATAAAACATGGGCCTCCATGTAGGTATAAGTCCCAAGCCCTTTTGTAAATACCTGTTTACATAGCTTTGAATAAACTCAATGGGACTCTCCCCGAATATAAGTCCCGAGCCCCCGTGTTTACAAATGGATCATGCTTACAAGTATATTTCCTTCATAAACTCCATTATATACACACACTTTGTAACTGTTCATATTTGTTCATGTACTTGTTCATATTTGTTCGTACTTGTTCATACTTGTGATTGTGTTATATATGCTTGTTTAACTTAGTACAACACTAGGTTCCCCATAGCCTCCTATTGGGCTTCGTGCAAAGAATCTCCCTAGTTTAGGTTAGGACATAGAGTATGGTTTCCCGGTGAAATCGCTCTAAGAGCTCAAACCAACTATACCATGCCTCCCCTTGGGCTTTGTACAAACGAGTGACCCTCCCATAGTCTCCTCTTGGGCTTACAATGCAAGGACCCTCGATTGTCCCTCCCATAGCCTCCTCTTGGGCTTACAATGCAAGGACCCTCGGATAGCCTCCTCTTGGGCTTCG